>NW_015654074.1:222943-224215 GCF_001515625.1 Sinocyclocheilus rhinocerous
TGTTTGAGTGTGTGTGTGTGTGTGTATGTGTGATTGTGTGAGAGTGTGTGTGTGTGTGTTTGAGTGTGTGTGTGTGTGTGTATGTGTGATTGTGTGAGAGTGTGTGTGTGTTTGTGTGAGTGTGTGTCACCTGTACAGCACAGCCCAGCAGCAGCAGCAGGATCTTCCTCATCTCCTCCAGTCCTTGCTCTGAAAACACACACATCCAGATCAACACACACACCGAGCTCTGATCACACACTCACAGACGAGCTCTTTAACCATCAAACACTGATGTATGAACTAACATCACAGCTGATGCAGAGCTCACACTGCTTGATTTTAGCCCTGCGAGTGTGCAAGCTCCTGTCGCGATCCATCGTGCAATGTGAACACAGCGGCCACTGAATGCTGCCCCAGAGAGTCCTGCAGTGTGAGCTCGGCAGGTGGAGCTGAGACGTGCGGCTGAGGTTCACTGTGTGTGTCTCGTGTGTTTCTGACAGGAAACACAGGCTGACATGGACAATGAGTGCCTGAGCACTTCCTGTGCACGACTTCCTGTGACGGACACATGCAGATCCACACAGTGACATCATCACACGCACTACTGAGCTGTACCATCATTCAGCTCTTTCTGAGTGGAAATACTGTAGTTTTCCAAAAATGTTTGGTCGCACTTTATTTTACAGTCCTGTTCCACATGTACATACTAGATACCTGTTATGGTATAGTTACAACCCTGAACCTACCTAACCTAAACCTAAATCTAGCCATGTAGTTATCTTATATTACAGTAGTTTCTTAGGTAAGTACACTGAAGGTACAGGTAAGTGCACATACTGTCAAATAAAGTGCAATCATATGTTTTCTACTTTGTTTACTTTACCAATGTTTTTGTTACTTTCACTGTTCATTTTTTCTCTCTCTATGGTAGCCTCCATCATCTTTAATTGAATAGCATTAGAGCTGCTCCATTGCAGCAGCTCAGTACTGTAATCACGCGCTTTGCTGTAATAATGCAGGGAACCACTCGCTATAAATCTCCTAACTGTGATATTTTCAGAAATAGAAGTCACGTTTTTTTTTCATCTGAAACATGCTGAGATTTATATTCCAAAGCCACTCTTATAATGCAGAAACACTCAAGCAAGCAAAACACGCGCAACGCGTGCACGTATTTGTACTGATGCAGAATAGTAGCCTACAGCCTAGCGCATTTCACACAGGCTGCTCGATTTAGTTTTAATCCAAAAGATGCGTGTGCTAAGTGAGTGAACATCAAAGATCACACAA
>NW_015654074.1:224326-226477 GCF_001515625.1 Sinocyclocheilus rhinocerous
ATCAGCTATACAGGCATTAATACTGAATGTTTTATATTCATTGCATACATATACTTCGTAGACATCCTTAATCTCTAATAACTCCATTCTGCTCTCTGTTGTCGGTGTTTCTTTGTCTGAATATGGCGCTTATCACATGCTGTGTGGTATCGGCTTTGGTATCGGGGCATTTTAACGAGTACGAGTACGAGTACAGGAGCTCAGTATCGGGCCCGATACCGATACCAGTATCACAACGCATGCGCACGCTTTCCCCTAAGCATAAACAACGCTGATTACATTCTTGGGTACTCTCCAGAATGGCAGAAGACATAACTTCTGAAGATGAACGAAGGTCTTACGGGTTTGGAACGACACGAGGGTGAGTAATTAATGACAGAATTTTCATTTTGGGGTGAACTATCCCTTTAAGAGACTCTGTGACAGGTAGGATGGCTAAACCCAAAAGGGATTCAATGATTCAGAATCAGATTTAATAATACATTCTGTTGTCAAATCTAAGCTGTGAGGCTGACAGACTGTGGCTAGTAGAAGTCGTGAAGGGCTGGCACTGTGAGTGTGTGATGTCCTGCAGAGAGAGCGAGGCGAGGCGAGACGTACCGCTCAGAGGAGTCCGGCCCAGCACCAGCACGTCAGGAAGTGACATCACCACCAGCTGCTGCAGCGTCTCCTGGAACACAGCAGCGGGTCAGGAGTGAGCAGCACACACCCTCAGGCCTCACCGTGATTCACTCACACACACACACACACACGCCTGCAGTCAGAAACCAGGCTCAATCCGGGACACTTCTGCTCTGCTCTACATCAGAGAACATGCTGTGATACTGATTCTGCCTCTCAGATCAAGACTGAGCATCAGCTGCACACACACATTTTATTCTTTTATTTGGATCCACAAGACAAGCAACGAAAACGGAATCCAAATACCTTGGGAAGTCAGTTTGCAAGATGACAGGTACACATGGCTAACATACACTTACTGTCTTTATGTATTGTTTTCAAGTCCTTTACAATCAGATCAACCAGGCGATCGTGTCTGGACACATACAGTCCTTTGTAACAACAACATCCATTTAAGATGTGGGCAACCGTTTCATTTTCCTGTTGATTTTGATGTAACAGACAGTAGGAGTTGTAATTTGACGGGTACCATATTGACAGATTGTACATAGTTGGAAGACATTGTAGTCGTGCTTTAATCATAAAAATTAGAATATCCTCTGAGATTGAAAAGTTTGTCAAAACAGAGTGGGATACTGGCCGATTGGAGAAGTGCTAATTTTCCCTGTAGTTTCAAGCCCATCCAGTGCTGGGCATTTTGGGTTTTTCTGAGGTGAAGAAGTGAGACTCTTACATTATTGGTCGATAGTTGACGAGGTGCACTTTCGGTGTTGAGAACCGCTAGAGCAGAGATACGCGGGTCTGTTATTATGTTCTCATTAAGAGCCGCTAGTGCTCCGTCAGGTCCCTGCCAAGAGAGCTGCAGTCCTGTACGCTGGCAAAGATCATTTAAATCCAGCCAATCAGAGCGTACTCCAAATCCGGCTGTTTTGATGTCCAATTTTCCATTCGGTTTTAATTTAAATCCAAGAAACTGGGGCTCGTTGAACGAAGCAGCTGGTATTTTGCGCTGCTGTAGATGTAGAAAAAGTGACTCACGTGCCAACTCTCTGACAGATGTATCGTCGTTATTCAGCATGTTAAGAAGATGACCTGTTCTGGAGGCAGTATAAATCCATTCAGTGTTTGGGACACCGAGACCTCCGTCCCGGCGCGACTGGAAAATAATATCTCGGGTTGTATGGCTATTGAGGCAGAGCCATTTTCTCACTAGCTCTGTAATCTGTTCCTCCCAGTCACCGCTAACGGTGAATTTATGCCCCAGATAAGGATAGGTTTCATGACGTTCATATAGACGGATTATGAGGTAACCTCATATAGAGGTTTATGTGCTAACGCAAAGACCGGGGGTTTGTCAGACTTTGATCTATACCATCTATTTCCTCCACTCCGTCTTTCATAAAACGCAGCACACTTTGTATGTTTCATATCCAAACCAGACAACACACTCACTCACAAACACACTCACAAACACACTCACTCACACACACACTCACTCACTCACTCACACACACACTCACACTCACACAC
>NW_015654074.1:227440-232665 GCF_001515625.1 Sinocyclocheilus rhinocerous
ACACACGCACGCTCGCTCACTCACTCACAAACCCTCGCTCGCTCGCTCACTCACACACTCACACACAAACACACTCGCTCACTCACTCACACACTCGCTCACACTCACACTCGCTCACTCACAAACACACTCGCTCACTCACTCACTCACTCACTCATACACTCACTCACACATTCACTCACTCACACACTCGCTCACTCACTCACTCACTGCCCAATTTCACGTGCAAATCAGTAAAATCATGTAACGTGAGTCGTGACTTTTGTAAAATGAGATGTGCTTGATTTATTAAAGTTGATTAGATTTATTCATGTTTTTAAAAGTGCTAAAAAGAACTGCTGTTCCTCAGGAGGATCTCTGTGCCTGCGCTCAGAGACAGAACACAACACGGACATGTAAAGTGAACGTTTAGCTTAAACTGCGTGCATAAACACTCAAATACATGCAAAAATGTGTCACAATGTGGCACATAGTGGTTATTCACATAAAACCTCATCGGCTATGTAATAAGTGAACATTAACAGTTGAGAATGAAAATACACGTGTAACAGTAAATTGGATCCGTGCAGCTCTTAAAGTGACAGCAGCTATATTCCTGCTGCGACTGTGTGCTTGATATTAATCAAACAACAAAAGACAAAGACAAAATAGGCACACTGCTCCTGACTGAAGGAGATTTGTAGGTTTAATAGCAAACTAAGGAAGTTTAATTCTGGCCCACTCATAATCGTGTTAAATAATTGTGATTACAATATTGACCAAAATAATCGTGATTATGATTTTGGCCATAATCGAGCAGCCCTGACGGACGTACATTCATTCTGCCAGCCAGAAGCTCACACTTTCACCTGTCTACTGACATTTTTGCTTTTTATTTTTAGCAATGTAATTATATTTTTCATTAATTAAATGTTAGGTTTTTATTTATGAGAATATTTTATCTTTACTAAAAGAAAATTTGAAATCAGCTGGAATTTAACAGCACAGATTCATACTCTAGGTTTCTAAACACTGTCACTTAAATGACTTCTCATTAAATTTGTAAAGTTCACATCAGACTCTGATAACTCAGGCATGTGATCAGCTGAAGACAAATAAGATCCCTAAAGTTGCTATATTCCTGCTGCGACTGTGTGCTTGATATTAATCAAACAACAAAAGACAAAGACAAAATAGGCACACTGCTCCTGACTGAAGGAGATTTGTAGGTTTAATAGCAAACTAAGGAAGTTTAATTCTGGCCCACTCATAATCGTGTTAAATAATTGTGATTACAATATTGACCAAAATAATCGTGATTATGATTTTGGCCATAATCGAGCAGCCCTGACGGACGTACATTCATTCTGCCAGCCAGAAGCTCACACTTTCACCTGTCTACTGACATTTTTGCTTTTTATTTTTAGCAATGTAATTATATTTTTCATTAATTAAATGTTAGGTTTTTATTTATGAGAATATTTTATCTTTACTAAAAGAAAATTTGAAATCAGCTGGAATTTAACAGCACAGATTCATACTCTAGGTTTCTAAACACTGTCACTTAAATGACTTCTCATTAAATTTGTAAAGTTCACATCAGACTCTGATAACTCAGGCATGTGATCAGCTGAAGACAAATAAGATCCCTAAAGTTGCAAAGACTAAAGTCTCAAATCCAAAGAGGTATTCTTTATAAAAGTTAAGAGTCAGCCACACCTACCTAAAACGGCTCGTTCTAACATGCCCCCACATACCTACATCACTATGTGGGAAGATTTGCATAACGCTGCCCAAATGTTCACGCAAAGAAAGAAGGCGTAACTTTTATTCTCGCTGTAGTATTGCTGTTGCTGTTCAAGCTTTATATAGACGTTTCATCGGGCGCACGTGCTTGGCCCGAAGTTAACTTCCGGTCTGTGTTTGTTTATCAGTCTGGCGCCGGCTACAAACGCAGTTAAAGTTAAGGTGATGAGTAGACTGAAGTTGGGCTCAGGTGGTTGTGCGGTGGGATGCGTTTCCCATACATTTATTTATTTGTGGCGCTCGCCACAATATCAAAACTGACGGATTTTCCAAAAGGCTTCGTTGAATAAAAATTAGCACGTACTGTACATTTAAAAATCAAAACGAGGCGCGGTGTTTTTATATCACTGTATTTCTGAAGGAAGACTATCTTTAGAAAATTTTCAATGTCATTTTCTTTTCATCTTGCATGTTATATGCCTGATAAAGCAGCATTTGTGAGCTCAGCACTGCTTTGTGTAACTTACAGCTGTTACTGGGGAAACCTCTGTTTCTCCGCTTTAAAGCACCTCCTGCTGGCAGAGAATTAATTTGCATTTTCAGTAAGTCCGTCTGATTTACGCAGCAAACATATTTTGCTTTTCCTATATCCACGGGTCGGGTAATAAAAAAAGCATTCTGATTATTTGCGGGTGGGTCGCGGGGTGGATAAAATAAATAATAAATGATGCAAATATTAACACCACAACTAGATCCTAGTGAACTGGCAAATTACAGACCCATCTCAAATCTTCCTTTTATGTCTAAAATATTAGAAAAAGTTGTGTCTGCTCAATTGTGCTCCTTCCTGCAAAAAAATTATCTCTATGAAGAATTTCCATAGGCCCCACAATATCGCAGATAATGAAGCTACACAATATGGCGTTCATTATCTGCAATGAATCGTCTGCGATTATGAATGTGGTTTTGTGTAGCTTGTCAGTGAACTATGGCTCTGTGTAGTAAATGCTGCTCCATCTGAAAGCAGGTGATGCAGATTTACTACTAATCACAGAACCGGCTTTACTGACGAGATGCGCATGACTATTGCAGGCAATTTTTTGCACAGCCCTAACCGAGATCAACACAGTCTTCAGCAGAGGAGACGGCCTTTCATACGAGAGCTGAGAATCAGGAACACAGCAGACACTGAGAGGACAGATGTCATGTGATGTGTGTGTGTGAGTGTGTGTGTGTACTGGTCTGACCTACATTATAAATGTGCTCAGTGTGTAGTGTGTGTTCACAACATTAAATAATCAAATCACTAATCAGAATGAGTTTTATTGCCAGGTATGTTTACACATACGGGGAATTTGTTTTCGTGACAGAAGCTTCCGCAGTGCAACAGAATGACAGCGACAGAACAAAAACACAGATAATAAAAGGGAAAAAATAAATAAATAAATAAAAAGTAAAAAAATAAACAAACACACAAACAACATTTTATGAAAGAGGGCAGTAAGTTTTCTGTGAGGCTTGTGTTTGGAGTCAGGACAGAGAGAGTATTATCATAAAAACCATGACGCCTGCGGAAAGTCCTCATAATGATAGGAACTACAGTGTGTGTGTGTGCGTGTGTGTGTGTGTGAGTGAGTGTGAGTGTGTGTGTGTGAGATGTTGTGGTTGTTCAATAATAAGCATTTACACTCACTGAAACAGCATATGGACAGCTGCGATCACACACACACACACACACTAATGTCATTAACAGCACTGCTCCATCAGTCAATACCCACACACACTGACACACACTGACACACAGCCCCGAGCACTAGTGACTAACCTACTTCTGACAGACTGAACACACACACACACACACAAACACACCATCCAGTCACACATAGGGGTGTGTGCTATTGTCTGTGTTATTGTTGTGTTTATTGACAAGTATACACTGTGTGATGTGGACTAGCAGAAGCTGAATACAGTTAAAATGACCCCAAATCCAATATATGAGGGCAATAATTCCCTGTATGTGTATCTGTCTCATATTTGTATCATATGATGGTTTAATATCAGCACAATTACAAAAGCTGTTTTGTAGGACTAGGACAGTCCCAAAATGTAAGTTATATTGATTTTATACATCAATTTAATAAATTAAGAATGTGTGTTAATATTCATGCATTTATAGTTACGTTTTAGACACAATGTTGTCAAGATTGTCTGTTTTTCCTCTATTTCACCAATGAAAATCTTTCCAGTCAAAGCCACAGCAGAACTGTTGAGCTTCTCAGAGCAACATTCATTACCGAATGAATCAGTATTTTTCAACAAATCGGTGGAATGAATGATTCAATGACTCATTCGTTAAGACCGTGACTTGCTGCTACATATTGACAGTTTTAATTTAATATTTCAAGTATTTAATTTTTTTTTAATAATTTAATATTTCAACATTCAAAATATATTTAAAAAATAATTCTCACAGCACTGTGTATGTCAATGTAATGCAGTACATCTAAATGCAGTGCAAGAAGGGATGTTGTTGATACTGATTTCATTTGTTTGGTAGCATCACGATTACAGAATCAGGAAAAGTGCTGATCGCAGCAGGCTATGCATATTTACTCCTGCTGTCTCAAAGATTACTGCTTACAGCATGTTTCTGAGGTGTCAATGTTACTGAGTCACTCTCGCATTTAAACAGTTTAATATTTTGTTGGCTATAATGACAGGAATCGCGAAAGCCTTCATTAGATTCCTCTGTGCCTCTGATTGGCTGCTGCGTTCATGTGATCAGCAGACCTCTCTGTGATTGGCTGTTCAACACTGCACAAACTCACTGTGAGCAGTACTCTTGGATGTGAATATAGTGGTGTAATCTATACTTCTGTGATTAGTTAATCATGTATTTGTGGTTATTATTCTGAGCTGTGCAGCTCTGCGAGTGTGACGCGTCCACATCACGATCACAACACACCACACCACTGCTGTTATTCACACGACTGCAGATCAGCATCCACTGAATGAGCCGACTGTAGCTGCACCTGCACAGCGTCAGAGCCACCGAACAATCACGCGTCTGTCTGTGTGTGTGTGTGTGTGTGTGTGTGTGTGTACCACAGATGACGGTCATGTGATGCGTGACGTTTCACGCCGACTAGGGTTGTGCCGTTAGACGACAGTATCATGTATCGATGATAGTCAGAGATATTGCCTGTAGCTGATGCCTTTGGCGATAGCAGGAATATTATTATTATTATCATCAGGATAGTAACACTATCTAATTAGTATTAGGGCTTATTTGTTCCATTATATTTCTTTTTCCACGTGTTTACAGTGTTGCGCGTTACACCGTGTCCTAACTACACGCGACGTGACAAGATTCCAGCGACAAGCAATTTGGGTGTCCACACCAGACGTGACGTGACAGAATCAATCAAATATCAGCCAATCAGAAGCGTGTGTGGGTGGGCTCTCTCTGGAAGCGCACTGCACTCGCAACGAAATGGATA
>NW_015654074.1:233063-233752 GCF_001515625.1 Sinocyclocheilus rhinocerous
CAGAATCAATCAAATATCACAGCCAATCAGAAGCGTGTGTGGGGGCGGAGCCTCTCTGGAAGCGCACTGCACTCGCAACGAAATGGATACATGTATAATCTAATTCATAAATATTAAAGCTTTTTAACATCATTAAATGTACATACTGAGTGACTGATAACATCTTTGTCATGGAATACACTCGTTGGTTCGCACTTAGTTAACGCACATATTTGCTTTAATTTATTTTCAAGATCTATTGTTGCTTTCAGTATGGCTATAAAGTCACGCAAAATGATATTCAAACTCACATTAGGCATGTTTAACTTTGAATAAAGCACATGATCACCTGAGATTATCTACTGTCATATAGTTTGTATTAGGGCTACACGATTATGACAAAAATCATAATTGTCGATTATTCCCTTGAAATTGTAATTGCGATTATTAATTACGATTATCACAATTTACATTGAATGATGTTCATACCATTGTTTGATGCAACTGCATGCCGTACTTTTATATGAAAATAAACAAGCTGAAAACACTATAAACTGAAAAACCTTTAGTGCTTTTCTATAGTATTAAGCCTCAAATGTCAACTATACATCGGATTGGTTTCTTCTTTAAATTATAAAAAAGTAAAAATATGAATGTTATTATAATGTTATACTAAAACTAAAATTAAAACAATGGAAAAACCCTTAAGA
>NW_015654074.1:234378-245484 GCF_001515625.1 Sinocyclocheilus rhinocerous
TAGGGTTGCACGATTATGACAAAAATCATAATTGTCTATTATTCCCTTGAAATTGTAATTGCGATTATTAATTACGATTATCACAATTTACATTGAATGATGTTTATACCATTGTTTGATGCAACTGCATGCCGTATTTTTATATGAAAATAAACAAGCTGAAAACACTAACTGAAAAACCTTTAGTGCTTTTCTATAGTATTAAGCCTCAAACGTCAAATATACATCGGATTGGTTTCTTCTTTAAATTATAAAGAAGTAAAAATATGAATGTTATTATAATGTTATACTAAAACTAAAACAATGGAAAAACCCTTAAGATAACATGTAGAAAGAAAAAAACATATCTTAAGCGTGCAGAATAACATAAGTGGACTTTGAATGATTAATTGCCGCTTTGAACGATTACGTAATTGTGGCGTCCATAATTGTAATCGCGATTAGAAATTCGATTAATTGTGCAACCCTAGTTTGTATGTTGTTGTTCCAGCCGCAGCGTCGCGGAAATAGAAACCGTTTCTAAAATAGAAATTTTGCGTGTCTCCATCGCAGCTAGTTAGGACAAAACCTCCGATTAACATGGAAAAAATACCTTTTATCGTGTGTCGCGGCGTCGCGTGCAGTTATGACACGGTGTAATAACCAATCACATACGATTCTGTTGAGCTTATGAACATAATGGCCAATCAGAGGCGTTCAGAAGAGTCATATTGTTCTTGTTTTGTTGTGCACATGTGCTCACTGAATTCAGCTCTCTCGCGAATTCTCTCATCATAAACAACAAAGAGCAGATGTGCGTGCGATGCAAGTATAAGAGATGTATTCATCATACAGTGTAGACGGCTTCACTGATTATAACGGGAGTGTTTTTTAAACTGCATAAACTCGTGCTAGACCGAAGTCAGCGATGATGTTCTTCGTTAATGCAAATGTTCTTTGCTCGTTTTCTGTAGCTGCTGTTTGAATAACTGAGGAAATGTAAGCATTGTAATTAGTAACTTATAATGTTTCTATTAAATTGTTTTCATGTTAAATACAAATTCAGTCATATTAAAAACATAAGGCTTTAGCCTTACGCTGGAGTTGGTTCACTTTCCGGCAATGAAACAGTAAATAAATAATTAGGTAAATTAGCACGATAATACCGTGTATCGGCAATCTCACGATAGGACGATATGACAATTCAGCATATCGCCCAACACTAACCCCGACTGTTAGTATAAAGCGGGGGCTCGTGTTATAAAGCGAGTACAGTCAGTACTCTCGACCCCTTGGTTTTGACCGAGGGAGCTTCATAAGCACACTTCAGGCCGCTCCATAGACCACAATGCAACGCGACTATGACGTCATCGCACATGGCGTTTAATTTATCCCCACCCCAAACAACTCTATAATATACATACTGTAATATTTTTTTACATGTATAACAGCCCAAGCATACCTATACACATACAGAATGCTGCACCAAACACATTTGTAAAGGGAAAAATGTAAACAATAACCAACTCCATAGTGATCAAGGGCTTAGGACGTTCCTAGGGTTCTGCCAGTAGTGGGCACTCATGCAACGTAATCAATGACGTACATCGAGTGCACTAGACAGAGGGATGTTAGCGAGTGAAGGGCGTACTGGAACCAGCCCCAGTTTATGACTCCAGAGTGAGCTGCCATCCTCAAATCTGATTGGCTGCTGGCCTCCGTCAGACTTATTGAACTCTTGTATAAAAGCAATATGGCACTCATAATCACAAACAGCACTCACGTGACCACAGGCGGCCCAATCACAGCCCTGCTGACAGTGATATCACTAAAATACAGCACGATTACCGTGATTCAGCATATTATAACCAACATGTGTGACAGCAGCGCACTTACACTAACGTTACTCTATATAAACACGACAGTCTGAGGAGGAGCTTCATTCAGGGAAAAAGAGGTCTCCATCGTGAATCTGTTTGTACTCACATCTCGGTCATGATGTCGTTTAAATAAACCCCGTCCACCAGTGTCATGAACTCGGACAGAGGAGAGCCATCGGAGCCCAGCGGAGAGACCGTCTTCACCTACAAACACACACACACACAGGTGAAGCTCTGCAGACCATCGCGACACGACACGACACGACACGCATCACCCACCCAGCACACCAGCGGAGACAGCAGAAAATCCTCCAACAAAGGCGAGAACACCTCCTGCTCCATCTTGTCCATGGCGCGGGAATAAAGCGGGAGTGTGCGGAGAATTGAGTGTTTATAAAGCCGCTCTCATTCTATTCCTCCGCATCCAGCCGCGGGAGAATCCGGCGCTTCTGACCCGAGTCCAGCCGCGCTCTGAGCAATCCTCCGCTTATTCTCCACCGGAGACCAACCCCTTCATCCCCAGCGAAGAGCCGCTGTTTTCCGTTAGACTGGCGTGACGCGGAACAAAGCGCCGCCTGTACTACAGCGAGCACACTAGCGAGGGCACTGATTTACCGCGCTCCACTTCCGCCGCGCACTACGGGAATCACACCGCCTCCAGCGCACTACACTCCAGAGACTGCACTGTAGTGTGCAAAACCACCTCATATGATGTTGCGTGGCGCGTCCAGCTATCATAAATACAGTAGCTATATTATATAAACACAGTACTTTTTTAAAATGAATTCAGAACATTGTATGCGCACACCGGGTAACCTACAGTATGATACATGCTGGGTTCCTAGGACTAGTGTATCAGTGCGCCATTGAGAACACGCCCACTGCTGCTCCCTTAGCAGGCAGCATCCGCACTGTCTGGAAACAATCCCACACTCCCTGAATGAGCAGCACACTGCGTTTGAGACACAGACACAGCGGTGTGAACAAATACATCTTGATAATGTCAGATAACTTTGATAGAAAGGTATGTAATGAATTCTGTTGAATAGCTGTCAGCTGTTAAATTTAATACACAATTAGATCAAACCAATTTAGCTCAACTAATGACCAAGCAGTGCTTCATTCTGTTCAGTGTGTGGTGTAAAAGCTCACATTAGCAATTAAAGGGGTCATATGATGCTGCTAAAAAGAACATTATTTTGTGTATTTGGTGTAATGAAATGTGTTTATGCGGTTTAAAGTTAAAAAAACACATTATTTTCCACATACTGTACATTATTGTTTCTCCTCTATGCCCCGCCTTCTGAAACGCGTCGATTTTTACAAAACTAATCGGTCTGAAAAGCGAGGTGTGCTCTGATTAGCCAGCTATCCAGTGCGTTGTGATTAGCCGAATACCTCAAGCGTGAGATAACACTCCAAAGAGAAAGGAAAAAATGAAATTGCATCATATGACCCCTTTAAAGAAAAACACTGAAGCAAAGCATGCTCAGCTCAAAGTGTCTGAATCATCTCTGATCCCACATCAGTTTCACTGGTAGTCCACTGTATGGAGAGTTTCTGGGTGAAATATGTCACAGTTTACTTTATTTTGCTCTCATCGCTTACATGAATGAACTCTAGTGTCCTGCACACATAGTAACAAAACATCAACAATGATATCTGCTGTCTGAGTAATCTTTGGTTTGACTGCATGGGAACAACAACCTTAACTTACAGTGTAATTACACATTTAAGTACTGAGTAATATTAATTAACTACATGTACTTACTATATGGTTATGACTGATAGGGACTTTTAAGTAAAAGTCTTGTATTAACCTCTGATGTATTTTTCTGTTACCATGTATGATTATATTTAATGATGTATTGTATCAAAAGAAATAGCATACGTTCATAAGAAAATGTTTCGTTTTCTAAAAAGATTTGTAATTCTAGTAATACAGTTTATATCAGGATCAGAGGGATGAGGGCAAGCCATGTAATACCAGAGTAAAGCATTACATTACATTTAGACATTTAGCAGATGCTTTTATCCAAAGAGACTTACACTCGAGGACTACTGAAGCAATCAAACTCAACAAAAGAGCAATGATATGCTAGTGCTATAACAAGTCTCAGTTAGCTTAACGCAGTACACGTAGCAAGGGTTTTTTGTTGTTGTTATTATATAATAGATAAAAAGAATAGAGCAAGCTAGTGTTAGAGGCCTTTTTTGTTTGTTTTGTAAAGTAATGCCACAACTTACACATCAGTGTTCAGATCATATCTCCTGACAAAATCAATGTAATGACAATATTTCCATCTGCTGAATGTAAGATTGTCATATTCCATATGCCTGCTGCTCTGGTGACTTCATGTGTTCGAGAGTCGTGAAAATTATGAAAATAAATCCAGGAATTATTGGATTGTTGGACTTCAAATCAGTAGAGGTCGAGGCATCCAAAGTAACTAAGTAACGAGCTGTTTTATGGATGGTAACTGTAATATTATTACTGAAATCTAGTAATTAGCTACACTACTAGTTACTGCAGAAAGTAATATTATTACTGTAACTAGTTTCTGCCCGACACTGCATTTCACAGTAAGTGTTGCTTGAGCTAGTCCACATGTAATACATTAAAATATGAAATCTTTATTAACACTGGGATAGAGATATTGTTTTTTGATTCCTCATTTTAAGATGAATCAACAGAAAATAAAACACGATTGGCATTTTTATGTCAAAGAGAAGAGAAAAACTAATGATCACTGAAAGCTCTTGCTGGGCTAGTGCTCATCATTATTTCTGCATAAACATCTTTAAAAAGTCAGTGGTGTTACTCTTGGAGAAACTACATGTTTCTCATGGAAGTGAGAGTTGATACATTGACATGTGTTAGAAAACACTCTCTGTCTTTTTAGTTCCAGATGTTTTCACCCTCCTTTTCTTCCCTCTCCCTCTTTCACTCGCTACCTATACAACGCATTCTCTCTGAATCCCCCTCCTCTATCTGCTTTCTTCTCTCTCTCTCTTGTTTTAGTATCTCTTACTCATATTCGAGGTATGCATGCGCACATGTATACATTAGCTTCTCTTGATTCAAAGGTCCAAATAAGGACATGATAGCTAGGACTCAAAATAAGGTAATGAGGTTCGTGATGAAACCATGAAGATAGTTTAGCATCCTTCGCAAAAGTCTATTCCTAATATGTCCATGTTTTTCTGTTCATATGGCCATTTTATATAAACACATGTTCTTGGCCAAAGATCCTATATGTATGTCATCTATATCCTCATTGGTTAAAGGGTTGAAACTCCCCTCGACATATGCCTATATAATATCTTTGTATCTATGAATAAAGTTGAAGTATTGAGAATACCATTGAATGTGTGTTTTCTTGCTTCCCGGCCGTTTTATACACTTTAAGGGATTGAGAATATTCTAGGTGGCAAAGAGAATCCATAGGGACCGATTGTTAATTTCTAACAACATGCTTTTCTTCTTGTTTTCTGCTGATGTCTTCGGCGTCACAGCAGCATCACACAACTGTCTGTGAAGTAATGAAGATCTGAGACTTGTGGAGGAGTAATGCTAGCTGAACGTGTGCGTGTTATCTCAGAGAGCTCCTGAGAGAGTGCAGCAGATGCTCACTCGCAGCTGACGCAGAGTTAGTGATCAGCGCTGACACGAGACTAACTCACTGCTCACTTCAGTGTCTCAGTACAGCCCAAAGAGCTGAGCTCGCCGACACCGAGTGCCAATGCCTGTCTTTTCATTTCAAACTAAACCACACTTTCTACTTGATATATGAAGGCAAAGCACAGGCAGTGAATCTGCTGAAACATAAAGGCTAGAAGGACCCACAGAGAGCGGGCAGCTGGTTTCTTCATGCAGACTGGGACCTGTTGTGATATCTGATTGGTGAGATTGCTACTGAGTGAGGGGGACTTCCCAATAGAGTTCAGTTATACCTGTTACGCTGGGGATCGGTGTCTCCTTATACACAGCAACACAACATGGTGTCAGAAGCGGCTAGAACTGTCTCCAACAACTCTGCAACTCAACAACACCATATTCTGTAAACGTAGCAAGACAGATCCCAGTACCTTTAATGGATAAAGTCAAGGAAGAGTTATCTAGGATGGAGAAGCTCGACATCATCCAGAAGTTTGAGGGACCCAGCGGCTGGTGTTCTGGGATGGTTCCAGTACTCAAGCCTGACAGCACGGTGAGGATTCGTGTTGATCTAACTAAACTGAACAATGCTGTTAGGCGAGAGAAGTTTATTTGGCCTTCAGTGGACCACACACTAGGCCAGTTAGGCAGGGCAAAAATCTTCACAAACTTAGATGCCAATTCTGGATTTTGGCAGGTCCGTTTGGCCAAAGAGCCCCAACAGTTGACTACCTTTATTACGCCATTTGGGCATTATTCTTTCAAAAGGCTTCCATTTGGGATCTCCAGTGCTCCAGAAGTGTTCCAGATGAGAAGGTGTCAGATTTTGGAGGGACTGGAGGGAGTCGTATGTCACATGGATGACATTCTCATTTTTGGAAGATCTCCCGAGGAACATGACATCAGACTAGACGCAGCTCCAAAATGCTGGTTTGACGCTTAACAAAAAGAAATGCGAATTTGCAAATACAGAAAGTTTCTAGGACACAGGTTGTCTTCAGCTGGGTTACAGCCGGACCCGAACAAACTGGCTGCTGTTCAAAATCTGCGTGAACCTACTAATGTGTCTGAGGTACGCAGCTTTCTGGGAATGATGAGCCAATTGGAGAAGTTCATTCCAGAGCTAGCCGAGAAAACGAAGCCCCTGCATGACCTCCTCTCACAGAAAAGTCTGTGGTCCTGGGACGCTCCACAGCAGGAGTCATTCGCAATGCTGAAAAATGAGCTCATCACAACACCAACTTTAGCACTCTTTGATCCAAGCAAGGACACTAAAGTCGCAGCAGATGTGTCGTCTGCTGGGAGGAGTGCTCTTTCAAAAGTTCAGTGATGCATGGAAACCCATAGCATACGCATCTAGAGCGTTAACTCCATCTGAGCAGAGATATGCTCAGATAGAGACGGAGACCCTGGCTCTTGTCTGGGCATGTGAACGTTTCAGCTGCTACCTCATTGGAAAGCATTTCCTTCTCGAAACAGACCATAAGCCACTTCTGAGTTTACTGAGCACAAAACATCTGGATGACTTACCACCATGGCTGCAAAGGTTCAGAATGAGACTTACGCTGGGGATCGGTGTCTCCTTATACACAGCAACACAACAGGAACGATTCACACAGCCTGTAAGAAAACGGCATTAGGGAGCACAAAAACAAGAGAAAATCAGAGAATGTGAGACTTGTAAAAACAACAAAATATTATTTGTATCCTTAATTGAGTATAACACAAATCTGCAATATTCAACCGGAATAATTTGCGATATTTTGAAAAGACTGTCGATGCATCAACACCTTCCCCTGCCTGTGAGTTACTGAGAAATAATGTGTAATTAAATGAGTTATGAAAATGTTAACTATTACACAAGTGGTTACATCTGAATATTTGATCACAAACACAGATATGATTGATTTCTTTCTCTAAAATATGAGACAGCAATGTTTCAGGAGTTAAGGACACATGCTCATTCAATAACTGTTTTATTTCCTATTTGGGTTTGTGTATAAGCTTTATTTTTTAAGATTAACTGTTTTTCTAAGGCATTGTTAGATGCCAGTGTTTCAAAGCTATGCAAAGTTTTCATTTCAAAAACAGTATCATAGCTACTAAACTATTTCTTGTTATGATTTTAAATCTGTATTTATCCTCAGAACGATCGCGAAGCAAAAAGAGCTGCTAGAGTTTGTTTGTGGTGGCTGTGCTTCAAAAGTAAATTATTATAATCTTAATTCAAGTGATGAAGGATTCTGAAAGTCGTGCCGAGTTCTACTGTAAGGTTAACAAACCCATAGCATACGCATCTAGAGCGTTAACTCCATCTGAGCAGAGATATGCTCAGATAGAGACGGAGACCCTGGCTCTTGTCTGGGCATGTGAACGTTTCAGCTGCTACCTCATTGGAAAGTATTTCCTTCTCGAAACAGACCATAAGCCACTTCTGAGTTTACTGAGCACAAAACATCTGGATGACTTACCACCACGGCTGCAAAGGTTCAGAATGAGACTTACGCTGGGGATCGGTGTCTCCTTATACACAGCAACACAACAGGAACGATTCACACAGCCTGTAAGAAAACGGCATTAGGGAGCACAAAAACAAGAGAAAATCAGAGAATGTGAGACTTGTAAAAACAACAAAATATTATTTGTATCCTTAATTGAGTATAACACAAATCTGCAATATTCAACCGGAATAATTTGCGATATTTTGAAAAGACTGTCGATGCATCAACACCTTCCCCTGCCTGTGAGTTACTGAGAAATAATGTGTAATTAAATGAGTTATGAAAATGTTAACTATTACACAAGTGGTTACATCTGAATATTTGATCACAAACACAGATATGATTGATTTCTTTCTCTAAAATATGAGACAGCAATGTTTCAGGAGTTAAGGACACATGCTCATTCAATAACTGTTTTATTTCCTATTTGGGTTTGTGTATAAGCTTTATTTTTTAAGATTAACTGTTTTTCTAAGGCATTGTTAGATGCCAGTGTTTCAAAGCTATGCAAAGTTTTCATTTCAAAAACAGTATCATAGCTACTAAACTATTTCTTGTTATGATTTTAAATCTGTATTTATCCTCAGAACGATCGCGAAGCAAAAAGAGCTGCTAGAGTTTGTTTGTGGTGGCTGTGCTTCAAAAGTAAATTATTATAATCTTAATTCAAGTGATGAAGGATTCTGAAAGTCGTGCCGAGTTCTACTGTAAGGTTAACCCTGGCCCTGATTAACGGTTTAGAAACGTGTAGAAAAATAATAGAAATTTAAATTTAGAAAAGTAACCAAAAAGTAATCGTTACATTACTGTAATAAAGTAACTGAAATAGTTACACTGCTTATTACATTTTAAATAGGGTAACTTGTAATCTGTAACCTGTTACATTTCTAAAGTAACCTTCCCAACACTGCCGCCAGGGAACGGGCAACGGGAGGATCTGGCCAAACGGTAGATGGCAGGGTGTCTTTGGGATGCTCGACATCCGTGCATGAACCAGAAGTGGTCCTGGAGGAGCGAGAAGTGAAAGAGTCCTCGAGACGGTGAAAGGTGTGGATGGCGTCTGTTGTCCAGGACTGAGACTTGGACCTGCCTTTAGGGAGGGATGTCACAGGAGATTTCAGAGAGCTGTGGCTCCTGATGAACCTGCCATAGAAGTTCACAAACCTTAAGAAACGCTGGAGTCCTTCAATGCTTGTGGGAGTGGGCCAGGAGCGAACGCCTTCAACCAGCCTGGTTTCCTTCAGCGTGCATGTTGTGTTCCAGGAACTGGATGCTGGTTTGCTGGAACAAGCACTCAGTCTTGAGGTGGAGATCATTTTGCACCGCAGCAGATCTTCTGACCAATGTGTGAGTCAGCACAGACCTCAAAACCTATCGATGGGTCAGTATTTGTAACCCATGCTCTCTGAATCCTCCAGTGGTCTATCTATGGTACGGTCATCCGCACCTGATCTTTGACAGATAGGAGCTCGTGCTCAATGTCTGAGTGCATCAAGGCACCTACAGTCACCTCTCTCTCAAGACAATGATATTAAAATCCATGGCACCTGCATATGACGACAGTTCAAGCACAAATGCCAAGGCAGCCACCACTCACATACATGGGTCCTAACCTTCAGAAGAGTCTCCACAGAGCCTCATTCCTTCATCCAAAGTGTACGTCTCTGCCTTACCTGGATGAAGCCTTGTGCTTCAACATTTATTCATCAGAGAGATTATTGCATAGCAGGTTTTTTTTTTATATCATGAATAAATAGGATGTTAAAAAAAAAAAAAAAAAAAAAGTAGTCTGAATGTAGAGATGAGCAGTAATGAATAATTAATTAATTTAATTAATAATTAATTTTAAGCAAACAATATTGTGTGTAAAATGTTAATTATCAATTTAGGAATCACTTTACAGAATCCAGTGGACCTTGTACTTCTGTCCCACAACAAACAGCAAGACGAGACCGAGACATTGTTACTGCAAACAGATCTCGACTTGCAACAGAAAAAGTTAAACTGATGTTCTTGCACATGAAGAACATGAAGATAGTCGCCTGCAATATAGAAGAATGACAGAGCTTCCAGTGGTGTTATGATCATTTTGAAATGCACTGTAAGCTGATACATGCAGCATAATAATGCAAGTTAAAATGTTGATTTTTGCTGGGAGAAAAAAAAAATGCTTGGCTGCATCTGGAAACCAGTGGTGGACGAAGTACACAAATCAAGCACTTGAGTAAAAGTACAAATCCGTATAATAAAATATTACTCCAGCAAAAGTACTGTTTTCAATTTTACTTGAGTGAAAGTACAAAAGTACTTGATTTTTTATGTACTTAAGTAAAAAGTACCGATAGATGAATGTTTATTTTGCAGTTTTATATAGGCTACTTTTATCATTTAATTTTATATTAGCATATATTTTTTTATAATCCTACTGCTCAAAATACCTGGGATTTTCCCAAAATATCCAATAAGGAAATAATGAATATAATAAGGAAAATATAATTAGATTTTCATAATGATTTTTTTCTTCTCAAACCTTGTCTGTGGTGTAAAAACACCCCTGGCCAAATGCCCCCAAAGGGCTTCACTTCCCACTTTGATAATTACTGTAGTTACCATGTTCTGAACATCACATCCTTTCTTTTTCCCTCAGATGTAATCTATCTAGGTGGCTGAATAAAAATATTTGGACTTTATATCTAAAAATTACCTCAAATTAGCACCAGCAAGCTTGTTAGCTAGACAGTTAGCATCAGCTAACAATATTTACTTATTTTCAGTATGGTTATGAATAAACATTCATATCTGTCTACTCGGCTAGTTAATCCAAACAATATAAAAATGTATACTGTTGATAAACAATATAAAAACAGACGTCACATAGGGCTAAAATCATAGCATTTTAGTAAAACTGCTAACGTTACAGCAGCGGGGAAAGATGAACGTGCATGAGTTATTTTATTCATTCTGTGTTATTGTAATGTTTTGTGACCTAAAACATAGAGCAGGGGTGGCGAACTCCGGTCCTGGAGAGCCGCAGCCCTGCAGAGTTCAGCTCCAACCCTAATTAAAACTCACCTGCCTGTAGCTTCCT
>NW_015654074.1:247978-257123 GCF_001515625.1 Sinocyclocheilus rhinocerous
TAATTTAATTAATAATTAATTTTAAGCAAACAATATTGTGTGTAAAATGTTAATTATCAATTTAGGAATCACTTTACAGAATCCAGTGGACCTTGTACTTCTGTCCCACAACAAACAGCAAGACGAGACCGAGACATTGTTACTGCAAACAGATCTCGACTTGCAACAGAAAAAGTTAAACTGATGTTCTCGCACATGAAGAACATGAAGATAGTCGCCTGCAATATAGAAGAATGACAGAGCTTCCAGTGGTGTTATGATCATTTTGAAATGCACTGTAAGCTGATACATGCAGCATAATAATGCAAGTTAAAATGTTGATTTTTGCTGGGAGAAAAAAAAAATGCTTGGCTGCATCTGGAAACCAGTGGTGGACGAAGTACACAAATCAAGCACTTGAGTAAAAGTACAAATCCGTATAATAAAATATTACTTCAGCAAAAGTACTGTTTTCAATTTTACTTGAGTGAAAGTACAAAAGTACTTGATTTTTTATGTACTTAAGTAAAAAGTACTTGTCTGTGGTGTAAAAACACCCCTGGCCAAATGCCCCCAGAGGGCATCACTTCCCACTTTGATAATAACTGTAGTTACCATGTTCTGAACATCACATCCTTTCTTTTCCCTCAGATGTAATCTATCTAGCTGGTTGAATACAAATATTTGGACTTTTTTTATTTTTAAATTACCTAAATTTAGCACCAGCAAGCTCGCTAGCTAGACAGTTAGCATCAGCTAACAATATTTACTTATTTTCAGTATGGTTATGAATAAACATTCATATCTGTCTACTAGTAAAGCTACTCCGTTACTGTCCACCACTGCTGAAAGCTGGAAAACGCTGCCTTCGGAGGACGCATTCCAAGTCATCAGGGATCCAGTTACTAACTCTGTCATGGAAACTAGCATTAAACTATTTACTAATCAATTCAAAGGAAACATACATCTGTACAGTGGCGCAAAAACAGGGTATGCAGTATATGCGGTGCCATTTTGCCAAAATTATTCTGTGAAAATCTCTTAATAAAATGTTATAAATAATCGAAAGCTTAGTTGTTAAAAATAATGTAATGAAACATTTTTATTTAACTGTTTTTAGCATTTTTATTTAGTTCAAAAAAGTATTTATTATAAACGGAGTACATATCAACGCTCACCATTCGACACATTCTGTCACAGTCACATTAGCAAAGTGACCAGAGGAGCGAAACGCTCTGGTGCAGAACACACGAGACAAAGCGGAAAAGAAAAACAATGCATTCAAAGGAGGACAGCAATGTCCAAATGACAGAATAACAGAAATTGGTAAGCTTACACTATTATTTTTTCATTGTCATGAAGTCATTCAACGTTGTTGACTAAGAGGGCAAAGTGATTAACGTTAATATCAGTTCATTACTGAGGATCTATTTCTTAAAATAAAGTCACAACATGTTTGTGAATGGGCATTTGATTTACATTTGAGAGGAACTGAGACGATAAGGATACAAACTAGCCACCTTTTGCAGAAAATTGCCATTTTGAATTCAAAATATCAAAATATTTATTCATTTGTGTGATTCAAGTAGATGAGTTTTTTTGAAAATTCTTGTTACTTCATACTCCAGTACAAAACAACACTGAACTCTGACAAAAAAAAGTGATGTTTTAAATGTTATAATAGTGATTTTATAATGTCTAAATATAAATCCAAAAGTAAAACGTAAAAAGAGCTATAGGCTATTACTGAGTGGAAATGGTAGGCTAAATGAGACTACAAATGATCCTCTGCTGCCATCTAGTGGTCATAGTGAGAATATCATGATATTCATTTTAATAGTATTTGGTTTTCTTCCAGGTGGCAGAAATCGTCCACTTAAGCACGGCAAAGTTTCCATGAATTGCCTCTATAAGTAGAATGCAGATGTTCTTTAAAGTGAATTTTACATACAGTGTTCCCATTTTATAAAAAAGGCGCCATCTTCTGGAGAGATGCGGCAATTAATTCAGCACCTGATAACGGACACTGTGCTTCTGGACAGACCTGCAGTGGGTGTTTGATTAGGCTCGTCTCTTACGCTCTGGACTCGACTGGCACGCCAGCTGACCGAGTTATCAAAGGTTCAAGATGAATCCCTGATCACTGTCATCATAATCCATCACGCTTCTGGTAAACTGTGCCTCTGTTATCAGACCTATTCAATAATCACGTCACAGAATACTGAACAACCTTCTTTAATTGCAGGACCAAATTTAATCGGAAAATTGTAAAAAATATCAAATTCATACAAATGCTCTTTAACGGAGATGGTGCTAGTAGCAAAGTGTACAAAAATGAGGGGAACAACAAAAACCGCTTTTAATATTTCATCTACCCATCTGGAGTCCGATCAGCTTCATTTCACACTCGGTGTTCTCTCGCAGTGAGACAGACGAGACACAGCTGACCTTCGATCAGTGCTCTTGCTCTGCTCCACAAATCACACAAATCAACACATTTAAAAACCACCAGCGCCGCACCTTCGAGCCTGAATCCCAGACGTCTGATTACAAAGGTTAACGACGCTCGCACCCCCGCCAATCATTAAAAACACAAGCGTCCAGAAGAAATCACTAAGAAAGGAAGCTCTTCAGCTCGATCAGTGCGGCTAGTCCTGCTAGCCTGCGCGCGCTCCCATCAGCCCCTGCTGCGCTGCGACTGGCTCACTGGAAGCTCTCTGGTTCTGCTGGGGCTTTACGAGCCCAGACGAGGCCTCTTGCGCGGTGACTGCTCCTCGTCAGCGCTCTCCTCCTCGTCCTCATCGTCTGGATAGTCCACCAGCCCGGTCTGCGGAGCACAGAGCACAAACCTACAGTCTCCATGTTATCTGATCGACTCCTAGTTTTCATTTCAATGAGATAAAAAATACAATATGTGACCCTGGAGCACAAAACCAGTAACCAGTGACCATTAGGGCTGGGTATCGTTCAAAATTTTTTGATATCGATACCTTGACTTCGATACCGGTTCCTGAACGATACTTCTTTCGATACCAATTTTATGAACTCAATTTTAACAAGATTACATTATCTAAAAAAAAACTGGTTTTATTTTTCAGCTTGTTGATGTTTATACAAACTCATCTCCTGAGCCACTGCACAAAGGAAGAGCAGACTGCTCCGTGCGCTTTCGAATCGCTCTCGCGGATGTCAAACGCTGATCGATCTGTCGTGTGCTGCAGGCTTATTGGCTCACTGACGCTGATGAGATTAACCCCTTAGGTATCGCAATTTGGTACCGAACGACGAGACGTTTTATCGATACTCGATGGTATCGAGGCAATTCGGCCGGTGTCTAAAAAGTATCGAACTCGATACCCAGCCCTATATACTGACGTAGTTAATATGCAAGAAGTCAGTTCCGGCTCGGAGCAAGCTTTCCTGCAGTGAACAGAACGAATGCTGTTCTCTGATCTCTGTGCTTCAGACGTGTGCGCTGCACGCAAACAGAGCGCAAGTTCTTCCCTTCCTGCGCTTAAATCGTTCAAAATCACACTAAGATGTGAACGCAGGAATGGTTAAGCGGGACTGAAACGCAGGCGTGTGAGTGGATGTAAGGTGTGTGGCGTACCCGGGCCGTCTGGCCTGAAGGTGGCGCTGCAGCTCTGCTGGAGGAGGCGGAGGGAGGAGGTTTGGAGCCGTTAGCCGTGTTAGCCGCTCCAGACGAGTGAGAGAAGCTGAACTTGAAGCTGCCGCTTGCGGTCCGCTTGGGCTGGTTCTCCTTGTCCTGACTCTCTTTCACTGAAACCAAACAGACTCGCGGGAAATACAAGGCACTTCCAGCTGATAAGCTTAGAGTAATCATGCCTCATTTAAGACCTTTTAAACACATTAAGACCAAGTAAAGATAATTTAAGAAATAAATTGAATGGAACACAATACATCAATATGGTCTTTAAACATAAATGTCTTATTAGTAACACTTCAAAGTCTGAAAAATACAGATTCCAACAGATCACCATTACTTTACAATAAAATAAAAAGCTTGAATAGCTCTGCTCAAAACACTAGAACATGGAAATAACTTTTACTGTACCTTCTGATCACACGGCATAAAAAGTGCTGTAGTTCCTCAATATTTCTCGTTTTCTAGAGTGAATGTCTACAGATTCTTAAAGCAAGATCTATTTACTGGAGAAGCATCATGACTAAAGTATTGTGAAACTGATCAAAGTGAAGGGAGTTAAATCAACTCAATTCAAAGAGAAAACTAGTTTCTGTTCCCCACTGATAGATATTTGCTCTAGTTTGAGACAAACTCAATTTAGTTTAATTTACCAGAAAACAAAACTTCATATCTCCATTTTACATCTCCAGTCAATGTGTCTTGATTTAAGGATGTTTAGGTATTCGTATTGGAAAACAAGACCAAATACTGAGGAAGAGATTAATTTTAGCAGTGAATGCAACATTTAAGGCCATGTTCTTATGAATTCAAGACTCTAATTTAAGATCTTCATTTGTGGAAGAGTGAATAAAGATCACTGCAGGATTAAGAGTGCACACGCACCTTTCTCGCTCTCCATGAACGTCCCGTAGTCACTCTTGCTCTTGTCGGTGACACCCTCGTCTTCCTCGTCTTCGTTCAGCCACGTGTCCTCGTCCTCCTGGAAGGAGCGGCCGTCCCTGCGATACCTGAGAGAGGACACCTCTTTCACACACACACTCCGCTTGCAGTGCGATTCAGCAGAAAATGCCAGTATCGGAGCGATACCAGTACTGAGTATCGGATCGGTGCATCCCTACTGTTAACGCAAGACAAATAGGCTATATGCTGCGTTTAAATGTGTTGCCACTTGCTTGAGCGACTTCATAATATACAAATCTAGAAGTCAAATGTATTGAATAATACATTGTTTACATTTATTGAGTTTAAACGTGAATGTCTATGAAAGATTGTATTACTGTACTGTGATAAAAGAGGAGCACAATGCTGAGAAAGCATTTTCAGAAGCAGCGTCTGGATTTGAAATCAGGATAAATGTTGTGTTTGTGGATCAGAGCAGCGGAGCAGACGGAGTGTGTGTGAACCCGGCGTCAGTCAGTGTTTCTGGATGAAGGCACCTGCTAAATCCTCGGCTCTGCCGCTGCTTCTCCTGCTCGTAGCGGCCCTTCAGGCCCTTGAAGGTCTGCACGTACTCGATGGACTCCAGTGCCGTGGAGAAGTTATCCACGATGTGTGCAATCAGAGATCTGATGTCCTCCTGATGACGGAAGCACAGCGCTCAGTAGGGTTGGGTCTCGTTTAGGGCTGTGCAATTAATCATCTGCTTGTCAGTGAACTACGGCTCTGTGTAGTAAATGCTGCTCCGTCTGAAAGCACGTGATGGAGATTTACTACTAATCACAGAACCGCTTTACTGACGAGATGCGCATGACTATCTCATGCGATTAATTGCACAGCCCTAGTATCGTTTGAATTTGATCAATTCCAATTCTGATTCCGATTCCCATTTTCGATTCCAATGTGGTTACAAAAATGAAGTCAAACATTTAGATATCAAACATATTTATTCTGTGTCTCTTTTTGCAAAACATTTAAATTGCTGCTGAATACCATTAACAAAAATCAGCCGGCTGCATAAAAACTGGACTCGATTAAGAGCTGTTTTTGTGCAAAATAGAGCTGCAAGATAAATTGAGACTTTATTTTTTATTTTATAAATGGAGGTTATAGTTCTCTCACAATTCTGAAGAAAAAACATTAGACAACTAAAAATCTCATGGAATTTATGCATGGAATGATTCAATGACTCAGTGTATTTGAATGAATCTCTTGAATGAATGATTCAAAGACAAATACATTTTTAACACCACCACCTAAAAATAAAAGATGTGCACACAGGAATTGAGAGGTGGAATTGAAATTTTTATTTCACAAGTGTCCGATTCCTGACCTTAAGTATCCCATTCTGGAATTGTTTGTGATTTTGGATTCGCAGTCCTAGCGGGTCAGAGGAGACTGCACTCACAACCCTCTACACTGCGAGTAAATCACTCGCATATGCGACTAAATCTTCACTCTGGGCGACTAAATGATATCTAATATTAGCCAATGGCTAATAAATTCTCAGATTTTACTCGACAGTGTGTGAGTTGGAGGCTAAGTATAAGTTTAGCGCAGATATATTTTCACTCACAGAACACTCTGACTGAGCGCTTCAGAGTTTCACTCTCCGCCAAGCAATCTGTGATATTTTTCAGTTAATTTGAATGGATGCGCAGCGTACCTGTGTTTGTGTATTTGGCGTAACGTAGGGTGACCATACGTGCCATTTTCCCAGGACGCGTCCTGGCCAGGATTTCTATATTGCCTAAAATATCTAGGTTTTGGCTTTGTTTGCGTGTGCAGACCGATCGGTGTATGACATCAAAGTACCATACAGACGGTTAGCCAAGGTGTCCGTAGAGGGTTGACTCACCACTCTGATGAACTCGAAGAGCTCGATGATGGCCGAGTTCAGCAGGTTGTATCTGGTGCCGTTGTCCAGCAACGCATTGATGACCGGCTCGAACAGGTTTCCTTTCACGATGTAGCGGTTGTAATACTCGTCCTTCAGGCCGATGATTCTCCTCATGAAGCGCAGCGCACCTGCACAATCACATGAGCAGCTCACAAGAATTCTCTTCTGCTCAGCAAAGGCTGCATTTATTTGTACAGTAAAAAAAAACAAAAAAGAAAAACAGTTGGGATGTAACGATTCACTCAACTCACGATTCACGATTAGATTTTCTCATGATTTTGTTTTTACAAAATGAGATTGACGACATGCAGTAAATTAAAAGGTGTCGTTTTATTAGGCTATTGCTGCACGTTTCTTTGTGAAAGTGAAATATAACAAAACTAAATTGACATTTTAAAACAAACCCCAAATCAAATAAGCAAGTGACACAAATAAAAGAAATCTCTTCATATAAACAAACTAAGGTTTTGTCTTGTGCTCTTTCCATTTAAAATTAAAGGCAACCACTGCATTTTAATCATCCAAACAAAGATGCAGCATGAGCAGTTTTTCGTTACATCCCTAAAAAAACAGTAATATTGGGAAATATTATTAGAATTTATGTAACTGTTTTGTATGTGAATATATAGTAACATGTAGGGATGCATCTGTATCGGCTCCGATACTGGCATTTTCTGCCGGATCGGGTTTTGGTCAGACGAGACCGATCCAAATCCGATATAGTGCGTATACTATTCTGTTATTGTTAAGCCAGCCGAAAGGCACAAAAACATTATAAAGCACCATAAAGTTTCCGTGCTCTATATTCCAAGTGTTCTGAAGCCGTTCCATAGTTTAATGTGAAGTATAGATTAATATTTAAGACGTAAGTTCCCGTAAACTCTTCTCTCCGCTGCGTCTGACTGTCATCCTCCATTCAGCATTCAGACTGCGTGCCGCATTCGGTTACTAGAGTCAAAACTATCAAACTCTATCCAAGAGCGCACAATAACTGAGATTTAAAACTGTTAAAAGAAAAGTCTCAAACTATTGCACAGATTTAATACACTACGCATTAATATCTCTTCACTGTTTGCTTTGAACATTTCTATGCTGCACGCTACTGCGCGCTGTGACTCTGTGTTGCTTCAAGCGCATCATTCTGTGCATAAGCACTTTGCTCTGTATTGAGCCTTTCGTATTATAATACGTTTGCACAATGAAAGATTATTAATAGCCTTTCATGTTCGGTCCTATCTATCATGTTGCTGCCTCCATTACTGTGCTATATATTTAAAAGAAATGTCTTTTAATTTATAGTATATACAGTATATTTGTAGTATATATATATATAGTTTTTCATGAATGTATTTTACAACAAAACAAAGAGCAACGTAACATTTGACCAGACTTAGTCCTACACTTATTCACTTATATTTGTTCCCCACTAAATAATGTTATTTCACTAAATGTTTAGATTTTATAAAATTATTGTGCACTCATGATTTTTCTAGAAATAGTTTTGCTGCTGAATTATTCACTAACCTAGTTTATAATAGTATTTTTGTCATAGGTTATGATTATATATATATTTTGTTTCAATTGTTATTTTTCTTTCAAATGAAGTTGTCTTTATTTAGTAGATTGTGTTAAACACACACAAGAGTGATGATCAAGTCAACACAGACGTATAGAAATTCTACATTTATAAAAAAAAAAAACTGCTGGTATCTGATCGGAATCGGCCGATATTCAGATCATTACTCCAGTCTTCAGTGTCACATGATCTTCAGAAATCAGTATAATATGCTGATTTGTTGTTTGCTGAATAATATGCTGATTTTTATATTTGGTATAATGTCTGCTAGAATGTTAAAAAATGTTCAGTGTTAAATATTTAAAATTGTTCTGTAGTTTATTTTTTTGTTGAAAACAGTAAAAAGCACATTTTGGCTACTTTATGCAATGGTGGAAAAAAAAGAGCAAAATGCATGGGGGAAACACGTGCTGGTGGAATTGTAATTTGGGTCATCCCTAGTTCCCAGACGTGAGGATACTCACAGAGCGCCAGGAAGCTGTGTCTGGAGTTCATGAGCGTCAGCACCCTCCTCAGCAGGTCTCTGGTCATGATGTAGCTCTTGATGTGGTACGTGTGATGCTCCACGCAGAAGGTCAGCAGCTCCAGGATCAGAGCCAGCAGCTGCGCCGTCTGGAAGTTATCTGACACACAGCACACAGACAGGCTAGAGGTCTTCACGGATCCACTTAGATCCAAGTGCGGGTTCGGGTCCAAAACCTCTACGAGTGCCTCGGACACGGGTCGGGTCTCGGATACTTTAAAATAAATGTGCTTTTTCCTGCGTGTGCATGCAGGGCTTCTTGTTTTTTGTGCGCAGAAGCCCTTCAGCGGAGATGAGGTAAATAACGTTGTTAAATCCATGATTTATTAGGCTCTCCAGTGTTTCCCCTAGGTTTACAGCTTTGGGGGGATGAGGATGATTGACTATCTGTCCGCTGGTGGGAGTGTGCTCACCTGTGTAGGGCCCAATGAAATCAGTTTTATTTTTTCCTAATTCCGTTTTCATTTTTCTGGATTCTGCTTTATTCTGGACTCCTTTTTAACAGTTAAATAAAATTGTATTAATCAAATAGCATGTCTAATTAATTAAAATCATGAAACACAA
>NW_015654074.1:259743-272589 GCF_001515625.1 Sinocyclocheilus rhinocerous
ATTTAAAAGAAATGTCTTTTAATTTATAGTGTGTATATATATATATATATATAGTTTTTCATGAATGTATTTTACAACAAAACAAAGAGCAACGTAACATTTGACCAGACTTAGTCCTACACTTATTCACTTATATTTGTTCCCCACTAAATAATGTTATTTCACTAAATGTTTAGATTTTATAAAATTATTGTGCACTCATGATTTTTCTAGAAATAGTTTTGCTGCTGAATTATTCACTAACCTAGTTTATAATAGTATTTTTGTCATAGGTTATGATTATATATATATTTTGTTTCAATTGTTATTTTTCTTTCAAATGAAGTTGTCTTTATTTAGTAGATTGTGTTAAACACACACAAGAGTGATGATCAAGTCAACACAGACGTATAGAAATTCTACATTTATAAAAAAAAAAAACTGCTGGTATCTGATCGGTATCGGCCGATATTCAGAATTTTTGGTATCGGATCGGTTCTGAAAAAATGGTATCGGTGCATCCCTAGTAAACTAATTTATTTCTGTGATGCGCAGCTGTATTTTCAGCATCATTACTCCAGTCTTCAGTGTCACATGATCTTCAGAAATCAGTATAATATGCTGATTTGTTGTTTGCTGAATAATATGCTGATTTTTATATTTGGTATAATGTCTGCTAGAATGTTAAAAAATGTTCAGTGTTAAATATTTAAAATTGTTCTGTAGTTTATTTTTTTGTTGAAAACAGTAAAAAGCACATTTTGGCTACTTTATGCAATGGTGGAAAAAAAAGAGCAAAATGCATGGGGGAAACACGTGCTGGTGGAATTGTAATTTGGGTCATCCCTAGTTCCCAGACGTGAGGATACTCACAGAGCGCCAGGAAGCTGTGTCTGGAGTTCATGAGCGTCAGCACCCTCCTCAGCAGGTCTCTGGTCATGATGTAGCTCTTGATGTGGTACGTGTGATGCTCCACGCAGAAGGTCAGCAGCTCCAGGATCAGAGCCAGCAGCTGCGCCGTCTGGAAGTTATCTGACACACAGCACACAGACAGGCTAGAGGTCTTCACGGATCCACTTAGATCCAAGTGCGGGTTCGGGTCCAAAACCTCTACGAGTGCCTCGGACACGGGTCGGGTCTCGGATACTTTAAAATAAATGTGCTTTTTCCTGCGTGTGCATGCAGGGCTTCTTGTTTTTTGTGCGCAGAAGCCCTTCAGCGGAGATGAGGTAAATAACGTTGTTAAATCCATGATTTATTAGGCTCTCCAGTGTTTCCCCTAGGTTTACAGCTTTGGGGGGATGAGGATGATTGACTATCTGTCCGCTGGTGGGAGTGTGCTCACCTGTGTAGGGCCCAATGAAATCAGTTTTATTTTTTCCCAAATAATCAGTTTTATTTTTTCCTAATTCCGTTTTCATTTTTCTGGATTCTGCTTTATTCTGGACTCCTTTTTAACAGTTAAATAAAATTGTATTAATCAAATAGCATGTCTAATTAATTAAAATCATGAAACACAATTTCACATCAACTTATTAAAAGTTTTTTTAAAAATGCATGCTTAGGGCCCTATGAAATTATTATTTTTTTTCTCACCTTATGTTTTATTGTTACAAATTTCTCTCTTTTAGCATGTCTAATCATTTGAATGCATAAAAACTACTTAATTTATTCAAATGTATTCTTAAAATAGCCTTATGAAAGGCTTTTTTTTCCTCAGAAATTCTGTGTTGTGTATTTAAATTCTTCTGGTTATCAAATGAAGGCATAATACATTCATTTCATTTATCTTTTAATTATTGAAAATTAATTTTTTTGGCAAACAAAGGGGATTTCCTATTAACAATAAAACATGGAAGAAATGTTGTGTGATTATTCCTTAAATTAAAGTTTTAATAATTTTAGTAGTAGTACTAATATTATTAGTAGCATTATGTGCATTCGACTGAACAATATCTCTGGCACAGTGTCTTCAAGTTAAACCGAACTTTCACTTTGACGGGTTGCTGTGAATATCTTTACATTTGTGTGTGATATGAGGCTAGTTTTACTCAAATGAAACAGAAAAATGCTCATGAAGGTCCTCCCGGAACGCCCCGCTGCGCTGTATCTTGGTCTCTCATTGGCTGGAGGTCATCACTGATGTATGTTTCAGTCAGAACTCATTGCACACAGCAGGATTCTGAATCGCCGACAGCTCCAGATATTTAGCATGCCAAATATTTCACGGGTGTCTGTGACGCATCGGTGATTCCCTCAGATCGCGTCTTTGATAATTCACACTGCGTGACTGTCACTCGCGTGAACGAGCACAGATTTGCCTCCAATTTCGGGCATTTGACGGTGATTTCGCAAAACCTGTCGCCGAGTGAAAATCAGAGCTAAAATCATGCAGTGTGAACACGGCATAAACGAAACTGTGCGTCTGCGCCATTCACTAACACAGACACAGAACATGCAGGATTCATGTTTAAATAGTCTGTTTGTGGCTTAATATTTACAGATACTAGTCCATGTTTAAGTTTAATCACCTACTTTTGATTAATTCATTTAAAGTTTGACAAATTCCATGACATTCCGCGTTATACAGTAAATTCTATTTTTATGACTGGATTTTGCGATTCCGTCCTTGTTTTCCGCATCGCAGAAATCAAAGAGCCCTACCTTTTGAGTGCGCGTGCATGTGTCTCTCTCTCTCTGTGTGAGTGTGTGCGTGTGTCTCTGTGCGTGTGTCTCTCTCTCTGCGTGTGTGTGTGCGTGTCTCTGTGCGTGTGTGTGAGTCTCTCTGTGTGTGTGAGTGTGCGTCTCTCTCTCTGCGTGTGTGTGTGTGCGCATGTGTGCGTGTCTCTCTCTGTCTGTGTGTGTGTGTGCGAGCGATACAGAGAGCAGAGGAGAATTGTAAATGCGCGACCATGTATAGACAGAAATGACATGCCATCGTGTAAATAAAATAAATAACATAAGGCTATTTAGTTTGTTTAATAAAACAACAAGGTATAGACCTGTTCTATAGGAAAGGTAACCTTGAATGACTTCTGTTGTGATCTGGCACTATAGAGAGATTAAAATTAATGGCGCGCCCCTCTAATATAATGGCAGGGGAAACACTGGCTATCACGTTTATTTTTCAAATCCGGTCAGACCATATCCAACATCAAAAATGTAAAGTAATAATAAATAAGTAAATAAATGAAAGTAATGGAGCAGCGGCCAAATCAGTGAGCAGGACACTGGGACTTTTCCTGACCGACTGCAGCGCAGCAGGCTGTGCACACATCAATGCGTTTACGTTCGAGTCCAAAAATAAATGCCATCGGGTCGGACTTAGGGCTGCGACGATAAATCAATGCAGAATCGATTGGTGGATGGATTCCGAGATCTTCCGAATGCATGGCGATTCTCTCTAGAATGGATTCTGAGCTTAGATTTTAACAGCAGATGGCACTCTACTCTAGCTTTTATCCACACACTCAAACGCTCATGAAGAAGAGCTGAAGAGCACTTGTGCGTTCGGCTGAGTCTGTAATTTCACCTCAAGCAGAGTACAGCTGTTTCTAAAGCATGCAGCGCCATCTGCTGTTCAACACTAAGCTCAGAATACACTCGAGAAAGCATTGGGAAAATCTCAATCGATGCCGAATCATTTCTCCATTCGCGATGCATTGATTTATTTTCCCAGCACTACTCGGACTCGGGTCTAATTTCATCAGGGTCTGTCTCGGGGCGGGTCTTTCTTTAAAAACAGAATTCATGCAGGTCCCGAGAAGACCTCTCGAGCAGACGGGAGAGGAGCGAGCTCAGGTGAGAGGAGACGGTACCTGGACACACGGGGTTGGGTTTAGCCGCTCCCTCCGTCATATCTGTGGACAGACAGACACGTGTTGATATGTGCGCTCACAGACGGCTCACTGCAGCAGCGGAGCAGGCGTGTGTCTCACCTGGGTCCTCCTCGCCGGTGTTAGCCAGCAGTGGAGCAGTCAGCACGTGCATACAGTACTTGTAGAAGAAGCTCAGGAACTCACTCTTCTCTGCTTTCTGTCCAAACACACACACACACACAGAAGTGACTGAGGATGCTCTTCTGCTCGTCCAGGCACAAGTGTGAACTTTGGGAAAGGGAGGTGAGTTTCTGGCGAGTCAGAAGTGAAAGTGTTAGCTGTGAGAGCGTGTCAGGCTGTACTCACGCTGGCCGGAGCGAGCATGTTCTCGGGGTCCATGAGGGTCCTCAGGAGCCCCATGAGCTGCACTGCACCGCCCAGCTCCGGGTCCGAATCACAGATCATCTGCTTGATCACCACGTTAATCAGCAGCACGTCCTGAACACAAACACACCCGCTTCATGATGCACTGTGACTTCAACTCTTAAATCCCAAATTAGATCTCTTAATCTGAGCTGTTTTCAACTGACAGGCGAATAAAGCCTCACTAAACATGGTTGTAGCAATGCTTCAAGTTTCACATTTTACATTCTGGTCATTTTATCACGAAGCCATTTCGGTGCTCTTTATTGTGTTGTGACAGATCCCTGTATAGACGTCAAAATACAGAATGATGTTTTACTTCATGTTTTACCTGTTAGTGATGTCTTAATGGTTTTATGCATGTCTGAATAAATCCATCATGAGAGTCATTCTGTAAATGATTTCAGCAAGAAACTCCATTATCTCTGTTCCTGTATTTTTGTATTCACAGTCATTACTTCACCAGCATAAATATGGAGAAAGAGTGGACAAGCCTTAATATTAACATTCACATATAAACACTGATCAACACACACACACACAAGTACAGCTGAGTGTCCATTAATGAAGTTACATGTTGATCAATGTTTATAAACGCCTAGATTAAAACTGTGTGGAATACACAGCTCCATTTATATGGATTACTTTTACAATGTCTTTTTAATGTGTGGAATTCTGCTTTGTCTTTCAGTGGATGGACAACAATAAAAAAAAAAATATATATCTTCATTTGTGTTGTGAAGATGAACTAAAGTCTTGTGTCTGGAATGATATGAAGGAGAGTAAATGATGACCATTTTCAGTTTTGGGTGAACTATTTCTTTAAGACAAAAGCAACATTTCCTGAAATATTTCTAAATGAATTAATCCAGAGCAGAGTGGAACTGAGAGCTTGTGAATCAGAATCTGCATCAACACTCAGCACCAGTAGATGCCACAGATGAGGAACTGCTGCTGTATTTCAATGATCTGCAGCTCATCGATCCTGGAGAGTGCAGCTTGTTTGCATGACACATCCACACTTCAGCTCTGATCCACATCAATGTCTTTATCCTGCTCATGCTCACGTTACACAACATTACACAGTCACATCGTCTGGCCCTCACGCCAAACATCTGCTTATTGTTAAACAAGAGCTGGAGTGATTACCGTATTGGCCCGAATATAAGACGACCCTGATTATAAGACGGGGGCCAGATCTCATCGTTTGACATATACCAGTAACAATCAGTACCAGTCTTCCCGTGATAATAACAACATGTTGACATATTTCTGTGTGACATGGCGGACGTGAAATTGAGGAGGAGTTTATCGCTAAACGAGGAGCTCCTTCTTCAATATGGAACTGGTTTGGTCAGGGCTGTGCGGTGCACAAAAAATCTGTCTGAATAAATGTACTACAGTAGCATGTGTGCGATACAGTTCTGCATGTGTATGAGTCTGTTTACAAACCTGTTGTCCAACAAAGATATCATTTATTGACATGCTTTTTCTCCAAATTAACTTCATAACATAGTCGAGTGTTTGAAATAACTTCTTTTTGTGACCAGACGTGGTTTCATATTACAGAATGATAGTATTATATACAGTGATAACGGCTATCTCGATTAGCATTGCATTATAAATATACTTTCCTTATAAAAATACCAAAGATTGCTTGAAGAACACAGATAAACCATATAATTTGTGCAATCGTATGTTAACGTTTCCCCAGTTAAAATTTCTCTATTTGCGTTTTATTCAGCGATATCTGGATGCCTTTGTCCATATTAGGGATTTCCTGGAGCGTTGTCAGTGTTATTACTTCTGTGATGCATACGTGGAGTTTCTGTGCAAGAGCGCCCTCCGGCTTCCAGTATGAATTAAACAGTCTTTACGTGTGTACTCAGTAATGCTCACAACACCATATTTTGGGTAAAAATAGGAAACATAATACTTTTCTCTAAAGAAACAGAATTTCCTGAATTATCATCATTGATATCGTTATCGTAATAAATGCCGGAAATTATTGTGATACATTTTTAAGCCCATATCGCCCATACCTACTCACCATCACGATCTCCAGCGCCGGTAAGATGCCCAGATTGGCCAGCGTTTTGAAGAAGGCATCTCTGTTCTGTGGCTGCAGCGTTTGTGAGAAAGCACAGAACTCCTTGAAGAAGTTCACCTGCAGACGTAGAGAAGACAGGCGTGAACCCCTGGCGTGCGTGTGTGTGTGTGTGTGTGTGTGTGTGAGAGAGAGTGAGAGTGAGTGTGATGTACCAGCTCTCTCCTCTTGCTGTCCTCTGTAGCTTCATCTGTGAGCTGAGCAAACACCTCCGTCAGGAACTTCTCATCCTCCTGAAACACACACAAACACACACACACAGCATTACACACACCACAGGAGAGCAGCACTGACACACACACACACACCACAGGAGAGCAGCACTGAAACACACACACACACACACACAGCGTTATACACACCGCAGGAGAGCAGCACTGACACACACACACACACACCGCAGGAGAGCAGCACTGACACACTCTCATACACACACACAGTTACATCATGATAGATTTTTGTTTGCGTCTGAATTGAGGTAGAGTGCCTCAGAACTGACCGACACCAGAGTGTTAATGATTTAATCGTTACTATAATTCATGGATTCTATAAATCAGATTCACATTCACATTTCAAGCATATTCATTATTCATAAAAACCAGCTGAGTGGAAGCATTAATCTGAATTCATGTCATGTCTATAGCCATTATGATATCTATTATATGGTCAATTTAACAAATATGCATCAGCACTAGGAGATCAGAGTGACTGATATAAAGGCAGTGGACAGCAGACGACAGCACATTTAATGACAGATAGTGAACAACATGTACAGCACTGCTTTAGTACATATTTACACTATAAATCCTCTGCAGGCTCGCAGGGTATTAATATATCATTTGAAATATGATGCACGCCCAGCCGGTTTAAAGTCTATAAAAATGTGAGGATTCACGTCGGTTGAGTTGTTAAACAATTCGTGATACAGTTGGGGTGAGAGTTTATATGAATGCATCTCTGAGGGGAACTGACTTCTTTAGAAAAGTTCAGATGGTGTTTTCTTTTCATCTCCTCTCTGTATAATGCATATTAGTGTTCATAAGTGCAGCCTTAGTCTGTTTGAACAAAGAAATTTATTTGGATTATTTAAATTTTTTTTACACATTTAAATTTCACAAAGAACTGTGCAGCATTTGGTCTGAAAAGAACACCTTTTTCATTTAGAATTTGTCCTGAATCCCATTTTGTTGAAATAAATCATGAGAAAATCGTATTGTGAAATCAGTATCGGGAGTTGTATTGCATTGTGAGTTGAGTGAATTGTTACATGACTAGAAATACTTCATTTGAAAATAAATCTATTTAAAAAAAATTTTTTTAATTTGATCTAAAGTATGGACCATTTTGAGATTTATTTTATATAGCAACTTATACTTAATCATTATTTAATCAATATTAATAATGTACAGTTCACTGATGTAGCACTGCTAAAACTTCATAAGCATCAATAACTTTAACATGTATTATTACATTAGATAATGCACTCTGGCTTCTGATTGGTCAATACAGCGCTCCAGCTGTGCTAAAATACACAATACAGTCACAGCCGTTCATAGCTGATCATCATTACTGATGTCTACATTAATAAAATTCGATATGAATACCCCACATTTCTGCCACAGTACCACGGTGCAGTTGTTACAACAGTAAACTCATGGTAAAAGATGTTGATTTGTAGATTGAAAAGTCTGTTTTATTTTGCTTCAAGTCATTTGTGTTCCTCACTGAATGCCAGCGCTTCACACTAGATCTCACAGCGCTGTTTAGTGTCGCGTGACCGAGACTCATCAGCGAGTAAATGCATCTGCTCTAGTGAGCTCGCAACCGCTGTGCTGCCGTTTGAACTTTGAGCCGAGTGGATAGACGCTCCATGTGGCGCAGTTCAAATGAGTAGTAGGGCTGAAACGATTAGTCGACATAAAAATATTTTTGTTGTCGAGTAGTTGCTTGATGTCATGTGAGCTAATGTAAGAGCCTGCAGTAATGCGGTTTGACCAGTGTGGCGCTGTAGCGCAAGACTGTAATTCAGCTCTCCTGATGCATTTCAAGAGAAGAAGACACACACAGCAGGCTTTAGAGCAAATGCAGCCGAACCTGAAGCTGCTGAGCAGCGTTTGGATCAATATGTAAATATATGCTGCACGCTTTCCTCTCAATAACACAAAAAACTGACCGCAGTGAGAAAGCAGCAGTTAAGAAAGCATCGGATTACAGTGATATGATGAGAGATCAAAGCTTGCTCTAGCTCAGGACTGTTTTGATTATCATAACCCTAGAAGGTATTTTAAGAGAAATTAAGTTGTGAATAAAACAGTTTATCCAAAAATAAAGCGTCTTATCGCTTATCTTTATTTTGATTCTTATCCATATGACTTACAAAGGCAGATGTTAGGCAGAATCATGTCTTTCAGTTACTTTTTCATATAGCTAATTAAATGGTGAATAAGAATTTCTCTGTCTGTCATCTCATTTTGTGTGCCAAATATATTTATTTGTATAAATTAATTGCAAAATAATTGTAATTACATAATATGATTTTCAAAAGCTGAAGTGATTACCTTTATTTATTTATTAGAATGTATTAACTCAATATTTTAACTAATTGTAAAAGCTGAATAATCAAAGTCTACCGATTAATCTGTGAAATAATCAACGATTAATTGTTTGATTAATCGATTATCAAAATAATAATTTGTTGCAGCCCTAATAAGCAGCACTGTTTTGTTCCGCTTTTGGCGCATAAACATTATATCAAACATTTATTGAACTCTTGTTATCGTTTTATCTAGGAAAACTATATTGCAATAATATTGGTTGTTGTTTTATCATCGCCACTGCAGGTCACGTCAAATCTTCTGCTACTGCGAGTACCAGCCAATCAATGACCACTGCACAGAGCCACACTCGAGCAGAAGTCTCTCGACACGGTAACGGTCATGATACGACATCTCACTCTGCAGCGACTTCAGGGTCATGAATAGGGTTGCAAATGGGCGGAAAATTTCCGGTAAATTTCCATGGGAACTTCGTCTGGGGAATTTTGGAAATATTCCAAGTTTGAAACTTACCAGGGAATTTATGGGAATTAATTGGAAATTTGGGGAAATTTATAAAACTATTATATACAAGCATAAATATAAACCGTTTGTTTGATCATAGGCTCTAATACAATACTATCTAAATCTAATACTAATACAAACTTTAAAAATGACATTTTTTTATTTTTGGGGGGGAATCTGTGATGCTTTTTTCAGGATTTATTGATGAATGAAAACTAGGGCTGCACGATTAATCGCATGTGATTGTCATGCGCATCTCGTCAGTAAAGCGGTTCTGTGATTAGTAGTAAATCTCCATCACGTGCTTTCAGACGGAGCAGCATTTACTACACAGAGCCATATGAATCGCCTTCGATTATGAACGCCATATTGCGTAGCTTGTCAGTGATCTATGGCTCGGTGTATTAAATGCTGCTCCGTCTGAAAGCACGTGATGGAGATTTACTACTAATCACAGAACCGGCTTTACTGACGAGATGCACATGACAATCACATGTGATTCATCGTGCAGCTCTAATGAAAACTTGTGAACAGTGTTTATTCAAAATATAAATCTTTTCTAACAATATAAGTCCTTTTTAGACTTCTGTTTTATTATTATCTCACCTAAATGTTTGTTCCAGTCTATGGTTTGTTCAGTCAGTGTATTTGTTTTTACAATGGTATAGCCTAATTTAGTTTCACAGTATATTACACACAGCACAAGGAAGTTTTAAACAATTTTTTGTTATAGTCATGTAATTTACATGAATACTTACCAAGATGGACATCTTGATATTTTGTATGCAGGATTTAAGAAATGATCTGTTCATGTTATGGAGAAAAGCACAGTGCATGTAGGGGGTGTGGCCTCACTAGCCCTGCGGTAAGTAGTGTGCTGTGTGCATGTGATTGAGCAGTGTGTAGGGTAGAAATTAAACTGAGATTGCATTAAATCAGGTTGTTTTAACCAAGATTATGCTGCAAGATTTTTTCTCAACTACATTTAAGTTCAACTGCATTTCGTTCTTCCGGTTTAAAAAGAAAAGTTGAACCGACGTCTTGAAAAGAGAGGTATATATGTGTTAATTTGCAGTGGCTGCAGAGTATGCCTCTACGTCATCAGTTTTCCGAGCTTTTCTCAGTATTATTCATGAGAATAAACTCTTATGATCCAATCACTGCGCTGTATTATGCATGAGGTCTTCTTACAGCGGAGAATTCAAATCAGATTCAAGTTTATGTGAACATATTTCATATTCTCTCATGCTCCGAACATGAACCAGCACTGTTCTGTGATTAGTAGTAAATCTCCATCACCTGCTTTCAGATGGAGCAGTATTTACTACACAGAGCCGTAGTTTACTGACAAGCTACGCAAAAAAAATAAATAAAAAAAATATGCACACGACAATCACGTGATTATGAAATCTTGCTATGATACTGACAGCGTAGCTTGTCAGTGAACTACGGCTCTGTGTAGTAAATGCTGCTCCATCTGAAAGCACCACATTTAATAACATGTTTTTACTCCAAACTCACTTCATAACGTCAGAGTGTTTGAAATAAATCCTTCTGTGAGATGATGAGGCTTCTTACACAGAATAAGACACGCAACATATTTCATAGTATTCTAAGCAGTGATAAAGGCTATGTTGATTAGCATTGCATTATCATAATAAGAACTCAGATAAATCATATAGTCGTGTGTTTATTAGTCACGCTGAATCAGTGAAAGCAGTTAAATCTTCTGTTTATTCAGCAACCACTATAGGAACTTCCTGGGGTTCTTCTGCGAGGCGTATGTTTCTCTGGCCTTCAGATGGAGATTTACTACTGATCACAGAACCCTGCTTCACTGACGAGATACACATGACTATCACAGCTTCTGTCTAATCGTGATTGTGATTTATCGTGCAGCTACTCTACTGTCCCGCAGCGTCACAGTTTTCAATTAACGGCGTGAAGCGACGCACCTGCAGCATGCTGACGATCTCCACTTTGTTGAAGAAGATGAAGGAGGACAGCGTGGACAGGAAGTTGTCCTCGAGGACGGAGTGTGTGGGCAGGATGATGTCCTGGATGTACTGCACGCGATAGGTCTGGTGGATCTTCTGCCGCAGCTCCGAGTCCCTGATGGGGATCACCTCTCTGAAGCGGGCCGTCTCGGTGAGGAACTGGCGGTGGCTCTTGGGCTGCAGCAGCGCCGGCTCGTACTCCAGGCAGCCCACCACGTCCATGATGCAGTCGTCGGAGAACATCACCTCCAACAGCGTGGCCTTGTTGAGGAGGAGCAGGCCGCGCACGATCTGGTGCAGCTGCTGCAGGCCCCGGCGGTCCCCCTCCTCCTCGCTCGCCCGGAACAGCTGCAGCAGCTTCCTGATGTACCCTGAGCTGAGCAGAGCGAGCGCCAGCTTCTCCCGCCGGACCGGCGACGGCAGCACGGACATCACCAGCTCCTCCAGCTCCTCCAGACAGCCTGGCTCGCAGGGGGGCAGCTCCAGCGGGTGACCGCTCTCCAGCATGTCCTCCAACCGCTCCTCCTCAGACTCGTCCCCGGGGTCCTGCGTGATCTCCACAGACGGATCCTTGCCCTGCACCTGCACACCACACACACGGCCGTCATCTACCAGCACTCCATTTGAAAAAATCCACCATTGCATTTTGTCCGTGTCGAGTACATTATATTTACATTTAGTCATTTAGCAGACGCTTTTATCCAAAGCCACTAACAAATGAGGACAATAGAAGCAATCAAAACCAACAAAAGAGCAATGATACATTGTTTGAACTAATTGTTATTGCCTCATTACTATATGCATTTAAGTCACTTTAAAGCTATTCTTCACTTAGGTCTATTTTTATTACCACAAAAAAAAGAAGAAAAAAAAAAAGACAGTTATCCGATTACTCGATTATCAGCATAATGACTAGTGAAGGCCCTAAAGATCAGACAGAGACCCACCCAGTGCTTAATTTGAGCCGGATCCTGTTCTGGAAAATGTCACGATTTTGGATTTTTGCATTCCGGTATTTGTTTTTAAAGATCCGGCATTAACAAGTGCATTAGATCGAGACATTGAAGGCGTGCATACGAGACAGAGCGATTGCGGGTTTATGTAGATGTATTTGGAGCATGATTTGTTGATTATGTATTGGTCCTCAACATATTATTGACCAATCAGCTTTCTTAAATTAAAAATCGCTCTCGTAGATTGGTTCTACTGCTTAACCCACTCTCTCCACTCTTCTGTGAGCAGCAGAACGTTTGGAGAGAGTGTAATAATACCAGAAATACTACCAAATAAAGTGAAATATATAATGTATAAACATTATAAACACTATAATCATAGTCTAGTTCCCCTCACTCCAAAACAAATCATTTAAATGTAACGGTATGCAGAACAGAGTGTGTGAGTGTGTGTGTGTGTGAGTGTGAATGTGTGTGTGTGTGTTTGTGTGTGTGAGTGTGAGTGTGTCT
>NW_015654074.1:272662-287983 GCF_001515625.1 Sinocyclocheilus rhinocerous
ATACAGATAAGAGTAAGACAACCCGCAAAGTGTTAAAAAAATGTATAAAAAAAAAACAAAACACTAGTTTCTCTGTTCTTTTTGTATTCTATCTATTTATTTTCTTTTTATTTATTATGCAATTAACAAAAGCAAAAAAGGCCTCAACACTAGCTTGCTCTATTCTTTTTCTATTCTATCTGTTTTCTTTTTATTTATTAGGCCTATATAATAAAAAAAAAAACTTGCTACGTGTCTACTACATTAAGCTGAGCACTTGTGTATCATTGCTCTTTTGTTGATTCTGATGGCTTCAGTTGTCCTCATTTGTAAGTCTCTTTGGATAAAAGCGTCTGCTAAATGACTAAATATTTACTTTTATTTTTGCACACTCACAATAAAAAGAACATTTGTGTTTTTGTAATTAAGCAAACAAACAGGATGCGCGTTCTGTCATCTCGGTTCTCGGTTTCCTTTCCGTCAACTTGTTTGAGGATCGCTGCACCTCACATCTGTTTTATATCGGTTAATTATTTATGTCAGATATATGTATACCTTTTCTATATAGATTATGATTGTATTTTATTTTTATGGAAACAATTTTTGTTATTTATAATGCAACTTGCATACATTTGCCTTCAATCATCCTGGCGACCCATGTTTGACCCAGGGCTTGAAAAGCTAGGCTGTATAGTTAATAGTCAGGTGCATGCAGAAACTCGTGAACCATGCTCTTATAGCTGCGTCATCACCGTTTAGTGACGTCACTGAATGTTCCGGGAAACTGAAGTCGTGTCGTCAGTGTCGGTCACAGCGCCTTTTAACTGCTGATTTGGATCCGACAATGTTTCATTTACAAATGAAGCACCGGACCCACCTGACAGATCTTCTCCCAGATCTCATCACAGCCTGCTTTCTCCTGGAAGCTCAGAGCCAGGTCATAGTTCTCCGCTTCGGACCAGACGATGAGCGTGTCCTGAGGAGACAAAACCACCGCGCTCACGACCCCCAGACGGACGCTTATGAACTGACTTTAACTGAGATTGAGAGTTTACTATTGTGCTTTTGCATTACTACACACACACATTGTTATGAGCGCTGTGTAAACGAAGGAGTGCGCTGCTGGACTCACCTGCTGCTTCTGATACGCGGTGTCGGGGTTGATCTTGGACTCCAGCAGCAGAGAGCCTGCAGAAGAACAAAAACACACCGCATCAGACGAGCTGCGCGACAGCGGGAGCTCCGACAGACGCGTCGCTTACCGTCAGCCTCGCCGGTGACCGTCAGCGAGTCCGGCTCCGAGCAGCACACATGCCCGGTGCCCCGGTCCTCCCACTGCCGCTCCTCGTTCAGCGTGTACACCTTCACCCGCCGCCGGGTGTCGCTCATCTTTCCCGCACGAACCGAACCGAACCGAACCGAACCAGCACTAGCAGTCCTGACGCACAAAGCTAGCACTGCCTCGCCTCAGATCCGCGCAGCCGGCCGCCGCTCATCCTAACCCTGACTAATCCACACTAAACGAGCCGGAGCCTAAGTCCGGTCTGATCGGACCCTTGGAAAGACAAGCGTTTATATCACAACACTAACGTTAAACCTAAAGCTGACGCTACCTCCTATCAGTCATCTTAAACTCAGGAAAGCAGTTAATTAACCCTCAGATTGAGCCGAACCTCACACAACCCCGACCGATCCGAGCAGCACGGTGCTCGGATGTTTAACCGCCTTCAGGTCTCGTTATAGCTCAGATTAGCACGGAACGGTTCGAGTGTTTACGCGAATGTTCGTCTATCCGCCGATCGCCGCCATCTTGTGCGTCTTCTGAGGGCGCGGGGTTTCCGCGCGGGGGCTACGGCGGCCGCGCAGGACACCGCCGTTACCGCGAACTGAAGATGCTTACGGTGATTTGAGGGAGACTTTCAGAATTCTTCATCACTTCAATTAAGATTATAATAACTGAATTTTATAGCACAGCCACCACAAAAACCAGTCTTTAGCAGCTCTTCTTTAAGATCATTCTGAGGTTGACTTAAACTCATAAGATGTAGTTTAATACCCAGCAAGCAATTTTGCGTTTAAAAGATGTCTATTAGCCGTCTAAACACAGGCCAGACGTCTCGGCTAAAACGAGGCTGAATCTGGGCTGTCAGTGAACATCTAATAGACTCTAATCATAGCCCAAGCATAGACTAGTCATCAATTAGCCCGCTATTAAACCACTACATATATATGTCTAATAGACAACAACATGGCAATCCATACAAACAAATTCAATATACAGCTTTTATTAAGAAAAATAACATTTTTGACAACTTAAGACAATACAAAATGATAAAAATACAAAAGAATTAATGACTAAATAAAATTGTATAAATACAATACACTTAAATATAAATATTATGATTTAAAAAATCAGGAATTTTTAACAACTTAAGATAATAAAAATGAAAAAAATTAAATATTTTAAATAACTTAAGATATTTAAAAGAAAAAAAATCTAATACAAATCAAGCTGATGTTATCACACTTAACATTAAAACATTACGGATAAATGACAACATAAAAAAAAAAAGATGAACCCTTTTGTTGGTTTACTTTTAACAAATAAAACAACCAACAGTGAACTTAAAGGAAATTATTAATTATTGGTTTTATTTCTTGTTTAAATGCCTCTTTCTGCAGCGGACCACCCCCCTTCATGTTGAATTTGGACATGAGGGAATTTTTTTTAAACCCTAAAATATAATACAGATTGAGGTGGTTAACAATTGCAGACAAAGCTTGACATTTCAAAATGACCAGTAAAGGAATTCTTTTTTAAATTCTGATTTGCGTTGTAACTTATTGAGTATTGACACCACAATGTTTGATTAATGTGGCAAGATTTGTAGGCTTTACCTGTCCAGCATCCTTCTGGCACTCTCTTTGAGGTTCGGGAAGCTGGTCATCACAGCATCTGCCAAATAAGAAAGAAATAAAGCACAAGAAAAGCTTGACATAATTTTTTACTTTAATTACACTAATTGTGACAGGGAGTCATTCTCTTTTGCTTGGATGTCTACTAAAAACAAAAACGAGATATATATAGTGTATCACCATCCAGTGTGTTAAAAAAGAGAAGCTCTCTGGTAAACGTTGTGTGTTTTATACACATACCTCTGATGACCGAGAACAGTGCAGTCTTTTCAAATGCCTATTTCTGCAGCGGACCACCCCCCTTCAATTTGGACATGAGGGAATTTTTTAAAAACCCTATAATACAGATTGAGGTGGTTAACAATTGCGGACAAAGTTTGACATTTCAAAATGACCAGTAAAGGAATTCTTTTTTAAATTTCTGATTGCGTTGTAACTCATTGAGTATTGACACCACAATGTTTGATTAATGTGGCAAGATTTTGTATGCGTTGAAAGTGAAACCTAAAAAAACAGCGTGCATAAGAAAGCGATTGCACGCTTTCGTGAGCTTCAGCAAATGCACGCGATCACAGATTGACACGCTTCCCAGACGAAACAACCCCCCACGTGAAATTGAAATAATAACCCATGATATAAGATTTTGGCCATATTGCCCATCTAAATCATTAATCCCACACTATCAACAGGCGCGTCATGTAGGCTACACTTCTTAATAAAATTATAAATAATTATTTATTTTTGTTTTACTTTTCTTTGTATATTTATTTATATTGATTTATTTATATTTGCTTTTTTACATTTCTTTGTACATTTATTTCTAATTATGGCAGGATTGGCGTTCCATAGTTATGCTCCGGGGTTTGCACCCTTCGCAAACATGTAACACCGTGTCCTAACTACACGCGGCACGACAAGATTCCAGCGACAAACAATTTGTGTGTCCACACCTGTTTTAATACAGTCTATGGTCCACACCAAACGCAGCCAAATATCAAAGCCAATCAGAAGCGTGTGTTTCATAATTCATAAATATTAAAGCTTTTTAACATCATTAAATGTACATACTGAATGACTGATAACATCTTTGTCATGGAATACACTCGTTGGAATACACGGAATACACTCGTAACGGTCATCTTTGCTTTATTTTCAAAATCTGAGGTAAACTATCTATTGTTGCTTTCAGTATGGCCATAAGGTCACACAAAATTACATTTAAACTCATATTAGAGACTTTTAACTTTGAATAAAGCACATGATCACCTGAGATTATGTACTTTCATATAGTTTGTATGTTGTTGTTCCAGCCACAGCGTCGCGCAAATAGAAACCGTTCCTAAAATTGAAATTTTGCGTGTCACCGTCGCGGCTAGTTAGGACAAAAACTTAGATTAACATGGAAAAGATACCTTTTATCGCGTCGCGTGTAGTTAGGACACGGTGTAATGCAAAAGCTCAAGTGAGGACAATGTGTGTAATAAGAGCGTTTATTATAAAATACAGAGTGTTCAGTAAGGCGCAGGTGAGCCGCTCTATGAGTCTGGGCTCTGCTCTCCGGACGCTCCTACAGAGATGCTGTGTCTGTCGCTCAGACTCCTCACCGCCGCCGCCGCCGGAGATTGCAGCACCTTACGAGACAGCCTCATCCTGCCATCCGTGGGGTCGCGGCCGAAATACTTCACCTGAGAGTACAAAACACACCGGTGAAGAAACCCGCAGAGCTCAGAGAGCACACGCTGCGGCTGCTGCCCACTGCACCTGGATCTGCTGCCCGACCTCCAGTCCTAGAGCGCTGGGGTGCTTGATCTGAAACACACACACACACTTCAGAAGCTGAGCGAGCGGGGTCAGAGGACAGGAGGACAGGTGCTCACCCGCTTGTGGTCCAGCTGGGAGTTGTGCAGGAGCACAGCGCTCATGTTGGGATAGAGCTTCACCATCACGCCGATGTCCCTGGAACACACAAACTAGCTTTACTAGCTACACTAAACACTACAACAAAACTCAAGCTCACTGAAGACAAGTAAACAGTCAGGCAGCGATTAAATAAGAATAAGAAACTAATTACAAGCAACAGCCCAAAAAAGCTACAGTAGAACAAATAAATGTGACCCTGGAGCACAAAACCAGTCATAAGGGTCAATTTTGTGAAATTGAGATTTATGCATGATCTGAAAGCTGAATAAATAAGCTTTCCATTGATGTATGGTTTGTTAGGATAGGACAATATTTGAAAACCTGGAATCTGCGGGTGCAAAAAAATCTAAATATTGAGAAAATCATCTTTAAAGTTGTCCAAATGAAGTTCTTAGCAATGCATATTACTAATCAAAAATTAAGTTTTGATATATTTATGGTAGGACATTTACAAAATATCTTCATGGAACATGATCTTTACTTAATATCCTAATGATTTTTGGCATAAAAGAAAAATGGATAATTTTGACCCATACAATGTATTGTTGGCTATTGCTACAAATATACCCCAGCGACTTAACACTGCTTTTGTGCTCCAGGGTCACATATGAGAAATGCTACATACATTGTATAAAGCAGTCGAATGTATAAAAACACTGCATATTCTTCACTGTGTGAATTAAATACAGAGGCGGACAGTAGTGAAGTATTTTTATGCTGCTTTTCAAGTGTCTGTACTTTATCAGACTGTTTTTCTTTTACTTCACTACATTCCAAAAAGCATAATATTGTACTTTTTACTGCACTACGTTTCATGTTAAATATCGTTTAGTACTTAATCACATTAGAAATCTAGTACTTTCTTACTTTTACTGAAGTAAAATTAATTCAAAGTTTTACTTGAGTACAAGAAAGTACTACATTTTTAATGTTCTTAAGTATTATATGTAAAAAACAAAAACAAAAAAAATTATTTATGAAACGTAGTGCAGTAAAAACTACGACATTATGCTTTGGAATGTATTGAAGTAAAAGAAAAACAGTCTGATAAAGTACAGACACTTTTTAATTTACTCGAGTCAAGTACAAATACTTCGCTACTGTCCGCCGCTGATTAAATATATTTCTTCTTATTAAAGTTATTAAAGTGATTTAGTCAAGAGCAGCGAGAGATTTTCTCTCTTGTGTTGTTTGATGAACATGAGTGAGAGAAAGCAGGAATATTAGACTGCTGTCACTTTAAGAGCTGCCCACATCCAATATACTGCTACACACGTGTTCTCTGATTACGTAAATGAACTAGTGAACATTAAAACAAACTGTTTGAAATAACCATTTTGTTGAAAAAGAATCATATTTCCCCATTTGCCTGAAGCTCTGGATTACAGGTAATAATGTTGTAAATAATGTTTGGTTTCTTGCACAGACATATCGTTTTGCTTCATAAGACCTCAATATATCATCAAAAAAACAAAAAACTTGCCCCTTTTAGACTTGCACTCTATTCATTTAACTAACTGCTTGTTTTCTTAAAAAAACAAACACAACACTACCTTTTCTATTATTTTGTATTCTATTTATTATACAATTAACAAAAAGCAAAAAAAAGGCCTCTAACACTAGCTTGCTCTATTCTTTATCTATTCTATCTGTTTTCTTTTTATTATATAATAAAAAAATAAAAAAAAACTTTGCTACGTGTACTGCGTTAAAGCTAACTGAGACTTGTTATAGCACTTGCGTATCATTGCTCTTTTGATGATTTTGATTGCTTCCATTGTCCTCGTTTGTAAGTCTCTTTGGATAAAAGCGTCTGCTAAACGACTAAATGTAACAGCCACGGGTATTAATTTTGTGTTGCCTTTTTTATTCTCAAAGACAGGTAGCTGCTGACTTGCATTTTATGAATCACCAAGGAGAAGGTTTCAGCTAAAAATCTTCTTTACTAGGAGTCAGCTGCATCTTGGATGGCCTGAGAGCGAGTTTATTAGCAGCAAGTGTTCATCTTTGGGTGAACTATGCCTTTAACTCGATCCGAACAATAAACACTGAGACCTGTGAGAGGCTAAACTCCACCTGATCTCTGTGACGGTGGCTGTGTACACGGCTCCGAACTCCAGCTGCTGCTCCTGCTGCAGAACAGAAGACAAGCATCAGAGTCTGATCACGGGACATCATCAGAGCAGCTGATCATCACACTCACATCATCTCTGCAGACAGCTCGGATCAACTCCTGCGCTTCACTCATGGCGCCGGGCGTCGGAGCAAACACAGAGAACGTCTCCTCATCCACCTGAGAGATGGTCACACCTGCCAGAGAGCAAGAGCAGAGCTTCATCACACACACACACACACCCACTCGCACACACACACACACACACACGCACGCCGTCTGAACCAAGTGTGTGCTTCGCTTTGAAACAGACTTGATGAAGAGATGAAGCATATTGTGCTTTCAGTTTGAGTTCGTTTGACAGATACTGTGCCAAAGCATAATGCCACAAAACACAACTTTAAAGACCATTTATGTTAGAATAAGTAGTTTAAATATATATTTAAAAACTACAATTTCTGCCCGGAAGACCTATCGTTTCATATCATCATGTGACCACGATAATATCGAGACAGTTTTGCTATCATGATATTGAGATATTGATAATTCGTTCCATCCCTAGTGAACACACACACAGACGGCACACAGGAGAGTGTGTTACCTGCAGAGCCGTGATCCCTTTACTGCTGCCTGCCATCTTGAAGTCCATGTCTCCGTTGTAGTCCTCTATTCCCTTGATTAGAGAGCAGAGGAATGAGCGCGCGGCTCGGTTAACGCTCAGGGAACAGATGCTGGAGCACCTACCAGAATATCGGTCAGCAGCCTGTAGTCCTGGATCTCTGACGCTTTCTCAGGATGGGCTTTAGATATGAGGCCGATGGCGACTCCGGCTACAGCGGAGGACATGGGCACACCTGCACACAAACACCTGACACATGAGCTGAATGAGGATAGGTTTAGACATTAGGTTTTTTAACAAACTAGAATGGCGGATAAAGTTCACAGGCAATCAGAATAATTAGATTTACTATTGTACAGGCTTCAAGGAAGGATTCAGAAAAAAAAGACATTTTGAATTCTTTGACAAGTTTCATTAAGTTTGACCTCCTTATGGCCACTGACTCAGACTCTATCAGCATTTTAATTCTGTTCGATCTTTCCTCTGCTTTTGACACAATCTCTCGCAGTGTTCTCATCTCATGACTCTGCTCTTGGTATTCGGCAGCATTACATTGCTTTGCGGCAGGCTAAGTCCTCTACTGCTCCTGTCTCTCACGGTGTTCCTCAGGGTTCTGTTCTCGGGCCTTTACTCTTCATCATCTACATGCTTTCTTTAGGTAGCATTATCCGTCATCATAGCCTCAACTTCCATTGCAATGCAGACGACATCCAGCTCTATATCAGTTCTCAACACAACTCTCCTTTTCCCACCAACTCCTTAGCGGCTTGTATTAATGATATAAATGCTTGGATGACCAGTAACTTTCTCAAACTCAACACTGATAAACAGATCTACTACTTGTCGGTTCACCAAAAAATGTTGCTCCTTTCTGTCCTGACAATGTTAACATTGCTGGGATCTTGGTTTGACCTTCTACTATCATTAAAATCCTGGGTATAATCTTTGACTCCTCTCTCTCCTTCCTTCCTCACATTTCTTCTCTCACTAAATCTGCCTTCTTTCACCTCCGTAATATCGCTCGCTTACGTCCCTTCTTAAATATCAGTGATGCTGAGACACTGGTTCATGCCTTCATTACTTCTCGACTCGACTACTGTAATTCTCTTTTCTGAGGTCTATCAAACACAACATTAAATAAGCTCCAATATATCCAGAACTCTGCAGCTAGGGTTCTACACAGACTTCATTGGTTACCAATTCAATACAAGATACTCCTCATCACCTTCAAAGCACGTCATGGTCTCGCCTCTGTATATTTCTGATCTCATTCATACACTACGCTCTTCAGATACCGGTCTGCTGTTAATTCCACGCCACAGGTTAGCGTCGTTTGGAGGACGAGCGTTTTGTATCTCTGCCCCCACACTCTGCAATTCTATTCCCAAACACATTTGAGATCTTTCTTCATTACAAGATTTCAAAACCCACCCTAAAACATATATTGTCCTTTCTTGTTTCTCTGATCTCTGACTGTATGATCAGATGTTTATCTGCTGTCATGTTTATCTGTTTTGATATTGTAAAGTGACCTTGGGTTTGCAGAAAGGTGCTATATAAAATAAACGTATTATTATTATTATTAAAGCACACTACTGTAAGGCTGTAATTAATTGGCCTGTTCAATCAAACCGCACAGGGCAGCAGCAGGACAGTACTGCGGTCATATGACGATACCTGCATCCATGAGCGCTAAACTGCCGCCACACACCGAGGCCATGGAGGACGAGCCTGTGGACACACAGAGCAGAGACAGAGCATGAGCTCAGGGGTCATCCTCCTCAGACGCTGAGAGCGGCGAGAGACGCACCGTTGGACTCCAGCACCTCAGACGTGACGCGGATGGTGAAGGGGAAATCTGGAGGAACGACGGGCCTCAGCGCCTTCTCCGCCAGCGCTCCTGAACACACACGCACACACACCGCTGAGACTCGGAGGGGAAGGAGACGAGCGTCTTACAGAGGAAGCACACTCACCGTGACCCAGCTCCCGCCGGTTCGCTCCTCCCATCTTCCCGATCTCATTGGTGGCATACGGAGGAAACTAAAGAAACGCTCAGTGAGTGAAGGTGAACTGTACAGCCTGAGCTAAACATGCAGAGTAAAGCGTCACTCACTTCATAGTGCAGCATGAAGTTCTTGTCTTTGACGCCACTAGAAGAAAACGAACGTCACATCAGTCAAACCTTCACTAGTCAAGATTTACAGCTCACAGCTCAGATGAACTGACCAGTGAAATGAGAGGAAAGCCTTTGCTGGAACAGGATGAAGTGTGTGTTTATCTTCAGCATCTCCTCGTAGACCGACGGCGACGCTTCATCACAGCCATCATGTGATGTCATTGCCGTAATGTTTATGACATTAATATCAATCCGCAAATAAATCACGGTGTTGTCAAGATTGTAGAAAAGCCAGGGAATATCAGAGAGTGTTACCTACATGGCTGGACTTACCATTGGGTTTTACATTTCTTTACAGAGGATGATTCTATATTATATTAATGTTCCACTAAATGATGCGATCTGAAGAGCTCTCTTCGTCTCCCTGACATCACACACAGTGGGGCAGAAATGTCATCAAAATGATTTAAAAAATGGAATGAGTTGAATGAGCTTCTGTTTTTATGACATATGCCTATGATATAGGAGTTAGCCTATCACACAAACAAGAGTCCTGTTTTTCCATCGCAAATGTACAATAAACTATATGTTACTGAGTAACTTACAGACACAAAATTCAATTTTGCTCAGTCAAAAAGAAAACAGACCAGTTGCTCAGCACAGAGCGCTAACTGATTCTATCACTGCAGTCGTTTGACAAACTCAATGAATTAGCATTTTAAACGAATCGGTTGATTTAAGATTGATTTTGCTGGCTGTAGTTACATATTCTAAAAAAGTAGCTTGTTTCATTTTTGAAGTCTACATTAAAATGCTATGTTTAAATTGAACACAATCCATCGATGGATTTTGTTGATAGTGATTTCATTTGATTGTTAATAGCCAACGTGTCTTTTTATTCGGATTGAATTGATTGATTAAATTTAAGAACCTGACATAAGTATATGATAATACATATTTATAATACTACTACTACATCTCTGGCTTTATTTCAGGGTTTTAATCTGAGAGAACACATCTTGTTTATCGTATTATAGTGACTATTTAATATTACATATAAACTTTGTTTGGGATAGACAAGTTGCATATTAATTGTACTGTATATGTAGCCTACTATATAACCTCAAAACATATTTTAATGCTTGTGTATTTTGTGTTACTCCATAATGATGCTGTTCTAGTTGAAGGCATTGTAATGTATAGGTATGGGGCCCAAACATAACCTCTAGCCCAGGGGGCCCCGGTTGCCCTAGTTACCTACAACACTATCCTACATCAACATGAACTAAACAGCAAATGATGGAGCAAGTTATTTCATGCTGCTGAGAGATTATGAAAACAGTTTTGTCTTGATCACATATGAGTTGATTGGTTCACAGTGAGAGCAGGAACATGCTTTGAATGAGTGATTTCTCATTGCTCAGAGTAAATGAGCTGATGATTGAGTGTGTTACTGACCTGAGCGCGGTGGATATCGCGTCTGATTTCATACTGGACTCCAGAGAGTCAAACGTGACGGAGCACAGCACCTGCACACACATTCACAGCAGACAACGCTGGACAAATCAGATAAAAACTGCATCCAAGTCTGATGTGCTACAGAGATGGGGCCAGTGCTGACCTGTGTCTGCCCCCTCTGGAAGAGAGCCGAGCCGTGGAGAGGCTTGAAGACGTCCACCTCGCAGGAAATGTTGCGCAGAGACGTCAGATCTCTGCCGTCACACCTGTCACATGACGCAGCACACGTGTGTGTTACTGTTGAGCAGATTCTTACACAGCTGCGTCTGTCAGTGGATCTCTCTCTAATATATCTGCACATCGACGGATCCGCTGACAGTCGCTCATTAGCGGGAAACGGACGTTTCTAAAGTTTCAGTACCGAATGGTGTCGCAGTCGGTATTTTGACAACACTAGAACACAAACATCGGAGCGTGAATTACCGCCTGTATTCACTGAGAACCAGATTCCTGAAGACCTCTCTGGAGACGCTGTTGAAGGCCTCCACCACCTCGAAGGACTCTGACTGCGGGAACCTCTCTAGAGACGGCACACAGCACCGTTACACACAGAGCAAACACACGGTCATAACGGCTGATGAACGCCACGCACCTCTGATGTGCTCCTCCGCCTCCAGACGGATCTTATTGATCGCTTCATCTCGGGAGATCTGGGAAAACACGCACACTTAAAGGAGCAGTTCACCCAAAACTGAAGATCTGCTCACCCTCAGTTCATCCGAGATCAGGATGAGTTTGTTTCTTCATCAGGTTTGTAGAAATGTAGCATTGCATCAGTGTCTCAGCAATGGATGCTCTGCAGTGAATGGGTGCCGTCAGAATGAGAGTCCAAACAGCTGATAAAAACATCACAATAATCCACAAGTAATCCACAGCACTCCAGTCCATCAGTTAACATCTGGAGAAGACAAAAGCTGAAACTAATCCAGCATTAAGATGTTTTTAACTAAAATACATAGAGTCCATAATCCATAATAACTCTTCCTCCAGTGAAAAAGTGCATCTGCTGTTGTCTCTCACATCAAAATCCAGCCACATATGTGTTTAGAGCTGTTTAAACGCTGCTTGATCTGTGCAGATTTCTCTCCCGATTCACACCAGAACACTTTTTCACGTTATTATGGATTATGGACTCTATGTATTTTAGTTAAAAACATCTTAATGCTGGATTAGTTTCAGCTTTTGTCTTCTCCAGATGTTAACTGATGGACTGGAGTGCTGTGGATTACTTGTGGATTATTGTGATGTTTTTATCAGCTGTTTGGACTCTCATTCTGACGGCACCCATTCACTGCAGAGCATCCATTGCTGAGACTCATCCTGATCTGGGACGGCCTGAGGGTGAGCACATCTTCAGTTTTGGGTGAACTGTTCCTGTAACACCGCATGAGATCAGACACAGGGTGCCGGTGTGACGCTGACACGCACCTTGTCGTGTGTGAAGTCTGTAAATACAGCGTAGATCTTATCAGACGCCAACCTGAGGAGAAAACAGCCAATCACACTCTCACACAGAGAAGTCACGAGGAACAAACAGCGCGTCAGAAGAATGCATTTAGACAGCGCAGGATTATGAGTCACAAGCCCAGCTCATATTTCACTATATTTGGCACAGAATACTGAAGCTCAGTTAACGTCCCGTGTTGTATGTCTTGTTGTGGTGTGTGTGGAGTCTCACTGGCATGTGTAGTCCAGCATCTCGGCGGAGGCGGTGAAGAGTCTGGCAGGAGAGCGTTTGCTGATCTTCATGTCTCTGCTCATCTGCTGGATGGCCAGGATGATCTGCTGCGTGTGCTTGACGCCGAGCTTCACCGCGTGACTGAAGTCCTGCTGCAGGACGTTCTCCGCCGCCGCCTCCATCATTACTACACACACACACACACACACAGTGAGTCAGAGCAGGGCATGATGGGTAACGCCGAGCGCTGCTGAGCTCACACTCACCCACTTGGCTGGACGGGGCTCCGGCGATCACCAGGTTGAGTTTGCTGCCGCTCATCTCTGAGCGCGTGGGGTTGATGAGGAACTCTCCGTCCACGAGGCCCACACGCACCGCTCCTGAAACACAGCCAGCGTCACACACACTCACACACACACACTCGCTGCATTCGTGAGAGTGTGACGCTGCACTCACCGATGGGTCCGTTCCAGGGGATATCAGACAGAGCCAGAGCCGCAGACGCTGAGAAACGAGCGACAGGATCAGACACACACACACACACACACACACCTGTGACAGAGACACTCATACCTCCATTGATGGCCAGAATGTCAGGGTCGTTGACTCCATCTGCGGCTAAGATGTTGCACAGCACCTTCAGCACAAACACACGAGCGTCAGTCCAGAGTCACGAGTGATTCACACTAGCTGGGTTTCCATCCAAAGATGCGAATTAAACTTGTGCACAAAACTGAAATATCACTTAAAACATAGCACCGTTTCCATCCCACGAGTCCGAGAGAACAAAAGCATCACTTCCTGATAAACTTGCACAAAATATCACTAAGAAAACTAGGGGAAGCCACTGAATATAATAATCTTCATGTATGATAAATGACTTGCGCCTCAGAGCGAGCAGACGAAACACCATGCTTTCGGAGGCGGATGCTGCTGTTTGGGAACGCAGTCGTGTAAGACAATTATACAGAGATACTTTGACGACAGACTTTGCTCAGGCCTTTCAGAACAACCCTAACAACATATAGATGCTGTGAACGAGAGCAATAAATAAACATAACACAAGGAAACAAGGAAAATAAACATGGTTTACACAGGTGGATTTGTGATAGGATGCAGCACTGCAACAAAATGCATATTTTTGTGCAAAATGTAAACAACCTACAGGAGGATTCCATGTTTTATAAAATACTAATAATATTCTTTAAAAATAAACACTGGACACTATTACCATGCACTCTAGCGTCTATGACTGGAAGGCATGAAACAAACTGCAAGGTTATGAACTTTGTAACAATTGTATAAGGTTATTTTGTTACCAGCATTTCAGCATTCATAGTTTCAGTTAAATAAGTGCACTTCTTACTGCTGGGATTTGTGTGAACACTACTCACACTAGAATACTAAATGACATACACTAGTTATCATGCACAAAGCATTTGACATTTTTTTTAATGAAGACTGATGCGTTTCAAAACCTCACAGCACATCTGGCCTGTCTGAGAAGTCATGAAATTTACTCCTGCTTTCAAACTTAATGTTGGCCTCAACTTGTCTTTTATAACATGTTTCCGCTGTTCGACTAATTCAGCAAGAAGCAGCACCAGTTCGGTTTGCTTTTGGAATCCATGGTGGCTGATTATATCATAAACTCTAGGCTGTATAGAGGCAGCTCAGTTAACAGCACACCGGTTTACAATCTGTGATTAAGACATGGTGGAAAACGAGTTTATCTTTCATTTCCAATGTGAATATCATGATGTGTTCTCTTAAATTCTTTATTGTCAGATGTGTGCTGAATGTAAACTCCTCTTATAGGAACGTCAGCATTCAAAGTGAATTTATCGGAGAATATTCTTAAATAAGGAAATCTATTCAGTGATTGGTCCAGGCCGGCCGTCATCCAAAATCCTGTTTGTGGCACAGCAGTGAATCCTCTCGAAGACGGACACTTCAGATTTAGTCCTACACTTCGTTTAAATTACGACTGAGATGCTTGAGATCTGACTTTAAGGGCAGCTTTTTTACTCTTAAGGCCATTCCTAGCAGTGTTCTTGTGAGTAACTCTCAGAGGCTTGATAAACACGGGCCCAGATATCAACAAGCAGTGACTCGAGAGACGACGACGAGAGATCACATGAGCGTCACACCTGTGTGTCGTAGAAGTATCCGGCGGGAAACAGCGGCCTGATGGAGCGATCTGCACAAACACACACACACAGCATCAGACAGGAGCGCATTACTAACATACGAGAGAGTGTGTGTGTGTGTGTGTGAGAGAGAGAGAGAGAGAGAGTGTGTGTGTGTGAGAGAGAGAGTGTCAGTGTGTGTGTGAGAGAAAGAGTGTCAGTGTGTGTGTGTGTGTGTGAGAGAGAGTGTCAGTGTGTGTGTGTGTGTGTGAGAGAGAGAGTGTCAGTGTGTGTGTGAGAGTGTGCGCGCGCGTTTTTGTGACAAATGAG
>NW_015654074.1:289282-289614 GCF_001515625.1 Sinocyclocheilus rhinocerous
CCGCTGCTTTCTGCCTGTAATCCACCTGAACACAGAGAGATCACTTGACTGCTGTCCCACACTCTCACTGACAGCTTTAATAAAACACACACGTGTGTGTAGAGCTGTCACTCACCACGAGCGGCATGAACTGAGCGGCGGCCGGTTTGGTCTTACTGACCGCGGTCACCATCACTGACGTCTCACCCAGCTACAACACACACGTGATCAGAAGTGAACACACTCCACTGGATCCAGCAGACTTACCGTGCACACACACACACACACACACAGTGGAGTCAGCTGTCTTAACCATGGCTTGTGTACTGCAAACACATACCAGCTTCATCACT
>NW_015654074.1:289664-289855 GCF_001515625.1 Sinocyclocheilus rhinocerous
ACACACACACACACTCTCTCTCTCTCTCTCTCTCTCACACACACACACACAGTCTCGCTCTCTCTCTCACACACACACTCAAATTCAAATGAGCTTTATTGGCATGACTTGCACAGTGTTGCCAAAGCATTGTCCATTACATGAACAAGGAATAAACAAATATATTATACATAAACAAAACAACAATAGAT
>NW_015654075.1:0-14260 GCF_001515625.1 Sinocyclocheilus rhinocerous
GTTATGATTAATTATTCATATTTCACCATGAGCTGATTCGCTACAATACCAATAGGTTGAAAGGTTTTCTGCCACACACACACAGACGCACTTTAATGCCCCCGTGAAGTAGTTTGTTTAGCACAGTTTTTGCAGTGTGTTGATGTATTTCTGATTGAAACGTGAATTTAAGTTTATGTCAAAGCCCCAGAAAGCCACACTTGACACCTAGTGACAGCCACAATTGTTTAAAAAAAAAAAAAAAAAACAGTTATATAAAAGTCATAGTAATAAAGTCGAAAAAAAGTAAAAGATTTCCCTTTTCAGATTTAATGTGAAACTTTAACATTTGTGTATAAGTAACTGTTTCCACAGTAAAACAGAGATAATGTTTAAAAATGGTGGTGAAGTGTAGTTTGAAAAGTTTGTTGGTGCATGGCTCCAGTGTTCTCCTCCTCAGTGCCATTTATAACACTGAGGTTGTCAACCTGTTTGTGATGTTTGACCTTCTCCATAGCGATTCTTTGTTAAATTAAAATGGGTCTTATACGTTTTTAAAGCTTTACACTTTAATCAGTCTTTTAAAATATAATCAAATAAAAATGCCAACAACAACCCTGTTTATTTTTTGAATGTTTATTTGTACATTATTGTGTTGCATTCATTGCATTATTTGTTTTGCCCCCCACAATGAAAAGTACGGAGCTTTAATCATAAAACTAAACATTTATCTTCCTTAGACATTTTATTGGGAGATATACAGTGACAGCTTAGGCTATATGCATTTTATGTTAGTAGTTTTATGATTTTTTTTTTTCACATTTCAAGAACATAGGGATCATATCGACATGTTAATTTTTCTCCTCTTTGCTCATTTTAGCTCCTCTGTGGCCCCTCCTTTTGAACATTTCTACTATTGCCACTGTTTGAATGGAGCATTGTTGTGTGTGTGTGTGTGTGTGTGTGTGAGAGAGAGAGAGATAGAGAGAGAGTGGTTCATTGAGTGTGTGTTGATAAATGGTGTCAGTGGTGTCATCTCTCCTGTTAAGCTTACACAGCTGAATGGATTTGAGGAGTGCCAGAGCTCACAGTCCAGCTTTACACTGCAGTTACAGGAACACTGGAGAGACTATGCAAATCCAAGAACAATCATACACTTACTCTTTAATTATCCTCCAGCTTTGTTTGAATAGTGCTAACACTAAAAACTGCTGTGTATATAGTAGCGTATAGAAGTTATTAGTTCCCTGTAAAAATTGTAACATTTAAGCAGTCTATGTGTTAACACTTTATATAGTAATAAAGTACTTTTAAACCATTTGCAAACTTTTAGTTTGTAGGCAATTCATAGTTTATAAATTGTAGTCCTTACATTGTTAATACAATAATAGGCTATGAACAAATAGTGTGTTCTTCATTCATTGTTACTGTAATTTACAAATTATTATTGTTTAATTAGCTTATGTAAAGAATTAGATTAGGGCTGCACAATTATTTGAATTTCTAATCGCAATTACAATTATGGATGCCACAATTATGTAATCGTTCAAAGCGGCAATTAATCGTTCAAAGTCCACTTATGTTATTCTGCATGCTTAAGATGCGTTTTTTTCTTTCTACATGTTATCTTAAGGGGTTTTCCCATTATTTAAATTTTAGTTTTAGTATAACATTATAATACCATTCATATTTTTACTTTTTTATAATTTAAAGAAGAAACCAATCCGATGTATAGTTGACATTTAAGTCTATACTATAGAAATTAATACTATAGAATACTATAGAAAAGCACTAAAAGTTTTTCAGTTAGTGTTTCAGCTTGTTTATTTTCATATAAAAATACGGCATGCAGTTGCATCAAACAATGGTATAAACATCATTCAATTTAAATTGTGATAATCGTAATTAATAATTGCAATTACAATTTCAAGGGAATAATCGACAATTATGATTTTTGTCATAATCGTGCAGCCCTAAATTAGATGTTAGAATTAGATTCTAAGAATTAGATTAGTGTTTTTAATACTTTGTTTTTTTAACTCTAACTCTAAAGTAAAAAACTATTTACTTCTAATAAACCATTAAAGGGTTAGTTCGCTCAAAAATGAAAATTAGCCCATGTTTTACTTACCCTCAAAGCATCCTAGGTGCATATGACATTCTTCTTTCAGACAAATCCATTCAGAGTTATATTAAAATTTTCCTTGCTCTTCCAAGCGTTTGAATGGGAGTAAGCAGGTGGGTTTTTTTTTCAACAGTCCAAAAGTAATCAAATAAAGCGCATGCATTCTTAATAAAATGTGCCTCACATGGCCTCGGGGGGTGAATAAAGGTCTCCTGTAGCGCATTGATGCGTTTTTGTAAGAAAAATATCCATATTTAAACATGCCACATCTGAGATTTTTGTTTGTTACATGACGTGTCCGAACAAATGAATATAAGACTGAGAAAGGGTATATGAATGGCTTAAACATTATATATATATATACACTTTTGTTTTTGCCCACATTTTTCATGAGCTGAACTCAAAGATCTAAGACTTTTTCTATGTGCACAAAAGGCCTATTTCTCTCAAATATTGTTCACAAATCTGTCTAAATCTGTGTTAGTGAGCACTTCTCCTTTGCCGAGATAATCCATCCACCTCACAGGTGTGGCATATCAAGATGCTGATTAGACAGCATGATTATTGCACAGGTGTGCCTTGTATATTAGTGCTGTCAATCGAGAAATTAAGATATTAATCGCAATTCCACCTAATGTTAAAGTTTTTCAATGTACTTTTACATTGCAATAATTTCACTTTCAATCTTCAAATGAATATAGAAACAACATAAAGTATTTTTTAATATTTGTTTAATGCCATCTTTTTTTATCTTTTTTTTATACATTTAATGATGTTTTATTAACAAAGTTCGGGAGGAGCACATCAGATACTTAGCCTAATTAACACAAGAGAAGCGCTCTCAAGTTAATCAACACCAAGAGGTATAACTACAGCAGACTTACCTCTATCCATTGACGGTTTATCAGCATCCCTTATAAAAGCCTCCTGTAGCTAATCGTTTTTTTAAAGGGGTCCTATTATGCTTTTTCACTTTTTAAATTTTAGTCAGTGTGTAGTGTGTATGTTTGGGCATAAAAAAGATCTAGAAAGTTACAAATCTCAAAGTCCACTCCAAAGGGAGGTATTTCGTTTTTAAAAAAATCCCTTTTCAAGAACTACAACGAACGGCTCGTTTGGACTACAGTGTTTGTTTTCCGGGCTTTATGATATCACAAAGCGGCTCATTGGAATATCATTACAAAGAATTCCCGCCTACAGAAATTCGAATGGTTGGGAGGTGGGGAGTTATTTTTTAACTCTGTCCCTGAGCATTATAACCCCATATAACCCCTTATAATTTTTGTTGAAAGACGGAGCAAGGGGCGTGGCAGTACTGAAACACCGTCTAAGCTGTTCGCCCATCACAACGCACTGGGACAGCTAACCAATCACAACACATTTTGTTTTTCGGAAGGTGGACCTTCCGAAAATTATGTGAAAAATAATGCGTTTTTCGAACCACCAAGCATGAGAGCATGTTCTAGTACACCCCCAAAACAAAATCAAGACTTCGTTACTGCGGATGACGTGGGACGTATGTGTCGTGCATGCACCGGTGATTAGTGACGAACATCCAAGATATAGAACCTGGCAAAGGTGGACGGCGAGGCCCAGCCGGCCGCCGCACAGATGTCTGCTATGGACACACCACTAGACCACGCCCAGGAAGAGGCAACGCCTCGAGTGGAATGGGCTCTCACTCCTATGGGACTCTGAAGGCCCAGGGAGGAGTAGGCTAGTGTGATAGCGTCAACTAACCATCGAGAGATCCTCTGCTTTGTGACTGGGGACCCTTTGGTGCGGCCGCCAAAGCATACGAAGAGTTGTTCCGACTGCCTGAAGGGGGTGGAATGTTAGAGCACGTAGAGCACTTTAGGGACATACCCATGTCTTGGCTTTAGGACGACTTTGGAGTCGTTGGGCCAAAACTCCAGACAGACAGGGCTTACCGAGAGAGTCTGCAAGTCACCTACTCGCTTAACCGATGCTAGCGCCAGCAGCAGAGCGGTCTTCAGCGACAGTGTTTTTAAGCTCGCAGACTGGAGTGGCTAAAAGGGGGAGCCTTTGAGGGCTCTCAGGACCGTGGGTAGATCCCATGTAGGGACCGTGAGGGGCCGGGGTGGATGGAGCCTCCTGGACCCCCTCAGGAAACGGACAACAAGGTTGTTCCGGCCCACCGACTGTCCGGCTATAGGAACATGAGAACGGGGCAGATGGAGCCTCCTGGATCCCCTCAGGAAACGGACAACAAGGTTGTTCCGGCCCACCGATTGTCCGGCTATAGGAGCGTGAGAAGCTGCTATAGCTGCCACATAGACTTTGAGAGTGGAAGGGGAGTGGCTCTTGTCCAACAGCTCTTGTAAGTAAGACAATATCACCGATATGTCACATGTTATTGGGTCCTCGCCGCGGGTTTCGCACCAGGCAGAGAAAGTCGACCACTGAAGGGCGTAGAGGTGTCTCGTAGACAGGGCTCTAGCCTGTGAGATCGTACTCGGACGCTCTCTGGGAGATCTACTGATTCCCGTTGAGAGCCCATAGGTGCAGTGCCCACAGCTCGGGCTAGGGGTGCCAGATTGTTCGGTTCGCCTGAGAGAGGAGGTCCTGCCTCAGGGGAATGGGCCACTGAGCTGCCGTCAGCAGCTGAGACAGCTCTGAGATCCAGAGATGGTTCTTCCAGAGCGGGGCCACCAGAAGCACTCTGTGCCTGTGCTTCCTGACTCGCCTGATTACCTGGGAGATCAGGGCGATCGGGGGAAAAGCATACAGGAGGAGGTTGGGCCATCCGTGGGCCAACGCGTCCTCATTCTTTGAAAAATAAGTTTGGCAGTGAGAGTTGTCTTTTGATGCGAAGAGGTCGACCTCTGCCTTGCCAAAGATCTCCCAGATTTTCTGAACCGTCTGTGGGTGGAGCATCCACTCCTCTGAGGAGACTTGTTTGCTCCTTGGTTCCCTGAAGAGCTCGACATACTGCCGTCAATTCGAGGCAGTTGATGTGTAGCTGGCCTTCCGTGTTCGTCCAGGAGCCGAAGGTCGGCCTGCCTTCGCACAGAGCTCCCCAACCTGTGTTGGATGCGTCTGTCGAGACAACTTTCCTTCTGTAAACCAATCCCATAGTCACGCCCTGCTTGAACCACTGTTGGTCCTTCCAGGGGGCCAGGGCCGTCACACAGGCCTGGTCCACCTTGATGCGGATGCGTCCATGACGCCACACAGAGACCATGAGGCCCAACATCTTTTGAAACTTTTTGAGAGAGTAGGAAGCTCCAATTCTGAAGGAGCTGCTGTATGGCCAGTGCACGGTCTGGCGTGACTATCGCCCTCATGTGGACTGAGTCGAAAACTGCCCCCAGGAACGAAGTTCGCTGGCTGGGGGACAGAGAGCTCTTGGCAAAATTGATCCTGAGTCCCAGTTGCTCTAAGTGGCTGAGGAGGAGGGACCTGTGGGCTATTAGCTCTGCCTCCGACTGCTAAAACGAGCCAGTCATCGAGGTAATTCAGGATACAGATTCCCATCTGTCTCAGAGGGGAAAGTGCCACGTCCATGCACTTCGTAAAAGTGCGGGGAGCCAGAGACAGCCTGAAGGGCAGGACCATGTATTGATAAGCCACTCCCTCGAAGGCAAATCTCAAGAATCGTCTGTGATGGAGGGCTATCTGGATGTGAGATCCAGTGAAAAGAACCAGTCCCCTGGGCGGATTTGCGAGAGAATCTGCTTCAGTGTAGTCATTCTGAATGGCCGTTTCATGAGGGCACGGTTCAGGCGTCTGAGATCGAGGATGGGCCGCAGGCCGCCATCCTTTTTGGGGACGAGGAAGTAACGGCTGTAGAAGCCTGACTCGCTCTGAGCTGGTGGAACTGTTTTTACGGCTCCTTTTGCCAGCAAATTCTTTACCTCGGCTTGCAGAACGTGAGCGTTCCTGCTGTGCACTGAGGTGGAGACCACGCCGTTGAACCACGGGGGTCTTCGAGCGTATTGAAGTGAATAACCTCGTTCTATAATCCCCAGAACCCAATGAGAAACTCCGGGGATGGCCCGCCAGGCCTCGGCCCATGTGACAAGGGGTTGGATTAATTCGGTTGGTGAGTCGCGGTGCGGGGACTTTAGCTGGCTGCTGTGCTGGAGCAGGCTTGGGGTGACTGGTGGCCGTTGCAGAGCTGTCTGTAGTGCTGCGCAGCTCCTTGAAAGATGTGGCATCAGGTCCTGGCTCATCCATGGCCTGGAAGAGTTTGGCCTGAAAGACCTGGAGCACAGCCATGGAGTGTAGATCTGAGGCGGCCAGCCCGGCGGAGGAATACGCTTGTCCAGCGAGGGCAGAAGTCGTCCTGCAAGGTTTGGAGGAGTGAGCGACCTTCGCTTTCCATCCAAGGGCAGTGGGTGGGCATCCTTTCGTAACCCTTTTCTTCACCCCGGCAGGAACCATTCATCCAGATGGCTACGAGTGGGCTCCTCTGGCGTAGACCACTCCAATCCCAGTTCTGCCTTAGAGAGGATGTGGAAAAGTTCGCCATCCATACCTGGCTTAGAGTCACTGGGCTCGGCAGACGATGAAGGGGCGGGGTCAGCAACAGAGCCTGACATCTCCTCTGCGTCTGATACTATTAGAGACATGCTGTCATCTAATAGCTCATTCTCTACGGGACCGAACAAGACCATGTTGCTCGCATCAGCCGAGGGATGCTGGTCTGCGTGCTGAAAGAGAACGAGAGAATCCTCTGCTTGGCGGGGGCGAGGTGCACAGGTTCTGGGCTGGCGCGAGCTCGCTCGTGGCCAAGCGCTTAGTCCCTTCGCCCCGCTGTTTTTTCCTCACAGATCCCTGGGAGGAAGAAAACGGGAGGGCGCCAAGGGAGGATTCGCTCTCTAAAAAGAAAGCGATCCGAGCGCGCAGAGTGGTGAGACTCATGTTGACACAATGTGAACAATCCATCTCGGTCAGAGCGGCTTCCGCGTGGGGCTTGCCCAAGCAGGAAATGCACTCTGGGTGGCCGTCACCATCGTGCATTGCAATACTGCACGACGTGCAATAACGGTGCGGCATTTGAAACAACGCCGGTGCTCTTTTAGTGAGAAATGTGCTTATTTAGGCTCGCCGGATGGCAGCAGGGGACGAGCTGGTGTCTGCGCTGGTCGTTGAGCAGCTCGAAGAGCAGGCGGAGCGGCGAGAGGGTGCAGAAGAGATGGCAGCTTCTATCCGCAGCGAGGCTTTTCTACGGCGAGCGTCTTCAAGTCCTGAAAGTCAACGAAGGAAGATCGTCATCACTGAAGGAGAATTGATCTGAGATCCTATGGCGAAATGCCCGCTTATATAGCCAGATGGCCCTGCCCCGTTTACTCCCATTCAAACGCTTGGAAGAGCAAGGAAAAATTTTTAATATAACTCTGATTGGATTCATCTGAAAGAAGAAAGTCAAATACACCTAGGATGCTTTGAGGGTAAGTAAAACATAGGCTAATTTTCATTTTTGGGTGAACTAACCCTTTAACAACTCCTTTAATGCTAGTTTAAAAACTGTACATGAGTTAGGTATGGTTAAAAAAGTTGTTAACAAAGGATAATAAAACATTATCTAATGCTTTACATATAAGATAACATTTCTTTGTTAACTACCATTTCCCTCTCTTTTAGAAGATGTAGAAATGTGAAATGTACATGTTTTCTTTTGCTGTTGAAGCAAATGTGAATAAAAAAGAATTTTGAAAGGGGCTTGCAGTAAAAAATTGTTGAGCTTGAAAGATCAAAGACAATTTTTAATATAACTCCGACTGGATTCGTCTGAAAGAAGAAAGTCATGTACACCTAGGATGCATCGGGGGTGAGTAAAACGCAGCCTAATTTTCATTTTGGGGCAAACTAACCCTTTAAATGTGCACTCAGAAGTAATACCTGTAAAGATGTGACAACCATTTTTTTATGCATAAGGGTTTCATTATTCCATTTCTGTATTTATCACTTACGTCTGATCGTTTTGGCACATAGACACATCTATGCAGGTTCCATCTGTACAGTGGTTCAGGTCCACTGAGACAGAGCCAGAGAGCAGCCCACACAACAGGAAATAGAAAATGCAAGTGTTATTTCATTATTGCCTTTCATGATGTGGAGGGGAGCAGGATATTTATTTTTATGTTCTGATGTGAATGTGGTTGAGATCAGCAGTGATTTGAAATATGACTATTTGCGTTATTATTCCCTCAGCTTTTGACTGCCATAACGGTCATATCAGAATGAGACATCACAGTTATTGTGACATTTATGTCTAATTCTCTGACAGCAATTTTGTAATGCTTAATTTTTTAGATATTCTTATGCAACACCAACTGTAGGGCCTATACTTTCCTCTCCGTTTTGGTGTGTAGCCAATGTTTGACATCCATCAATCTATTCTTCAAAACGATTGCCCTCTGTAGGATGCTAGAGCCATAGGCAGGGAAACACCCTGGACAGATGGCCAGTCTATCACAGGGCTAACACAGACATACACACTTTCACACTCACACCCACGGGCAATTTTAGTGTCTCATTTCACTTGACCTGCATGTCTTTGAATTATGGGGAAACCCTACTGAGGTGACAATGCTACCCACTGAGCTGCCAGATATCTGACTTGTTCCTGCAAAAGTGTATGCGTCCCTTACATTTCACTTTTAATGTCTTTTTTCACATTTATTTTCTCTTTCAGTTAGGGCTGGATGATATGGTGACACATATACACATTTGTTAATTACTGTTATATATTTATATATATTTTGCCATATCGCCATTCCTTGGAAAAAAAAAAAAAAACTAGTCAACATAAATGATTCAAGTAAAATTCTCTTTATTAAAACTTAAAGAAAATTCACCACACATGACAGCGGTTAGCATGGTGTATATGTAAAACAAATGAACTTGTTAAATACAGTGGTGTAATGTAACGAAGTAATAATACTTCGTTACAGTACTTAAGTATTTTTTAGAAGTATCTGTACTAGGGCTGCACGATAAATCGCATGCGATATTTAACGCGCATCTTGTCAGAAAAGCCGGTTCTGTAATCAGCGGTAAATCTCCATTTTAAATGCATCCATGTCCCCTCTGAGATATATTAAACTGTGTAAATACATCTAAATGCTATTTCTTATGTTGGAATGAAAGACACTAAGTACCGGATGAAGTACCGGATGAAGTGCTTCTTATTCTTACCCAAAAATACAAAATGGAAGGAAGAGTTAAAACTGAACACAATCATGCTACTCAAGCTGAGTATGAACATTATATATATATATATATGCTTCTTTTCCATTTTGCATTTACTTGTACTTTTACTTTCAATACTTAAGTACGTAATACACCACTGGTTAAATATCTTTGCAGAAAACGATGCATGAAGGCAAATAAATACGAAGGTAAAAACGTGTCTTTAACATGAGCCATGTTCAGAATAATATTTTTTTTAAAAAGGGAAAAAATGCTAACTATTTCTTAGCCAAAATGTAGACATTACATTTTAGAGGTCAACTCAAAAATTAAAGCAATTCAAATCAGAATGACTAAAAGTATAACACCAGTATTATGCTATAAATCAAGCGTAGCGTTAGTTCTGGCAGGTCACGTTAGACAAGCTCGCATCTGCTGACTCTCAGCTTATCCCCATCTACCTATGGGAATACGACACCTATCTAAGCATTCATATATAAGGTCCCTCAGTATTATCAGCAGTTTTCGCATTGCTCAATAGCTAATTACCCTTCTCCATCCCCAGCTCCTCCTCTGTCAGTCAGGAACCATACCGCCAATCCAAACTGTATGCTATTTGTCAATCCTATTTGACGATAGTGGTCCTGACAGAAGTAAATGTTTTGTAAAAACAAAGAAAATAACAGCACCTTTCAGCCTGCCACCATCATGCAAATATGAAAGGCTTCAAATGCTATGCATCATCCTGAAACAAGACCAAGCAGATCATGTATCAATAGCGTTACATTGTATATGCACTTTGTTGTTTATAGGCCAGTTCACACTGCACCAACAGACACAGACAAATGGAAACAGACATGTTCATCAGATCAGAGTGTTAATAAATAGTTTAATTGTACTGGGGCATTTCTTTGTATATTTGATCATGTTGGTGGCTTGTTTGCCTCAAGCCCTTTTTATTTCCTACCCTGGTCTCTACTAATATCAAACTTGCAAGTTTAACTACTTAAAAAACAGTGACATTACAAACTCGCTACTGAGAAATGTTGTTTTAATTGTTAAACAGTTTGGTTACACTTTATTTCGATAGTCCACTTTAGACATTATATTAACTATAAGTAACTTTGTAACTACATGTCAACTACATGTCAACTAATTCTCATTCATTTGCAACTACATGTCTACTAACTCTCAGAGTAGACTGTTAGGGTAGGTTTAGGGTTAGTAGAATAAGTTGACAAAGAAAGTGTTAGAAGATATTAAGCAGACAGTCTACTAATACTCTACTAACTGCTAGTTGACATGTAGTTGCAAAGTTACTTACTGTTAATAGAATGTCTAAAGTGGACTAGTCTTTTAGTGTTACCAACTGTTTTATTGATAAGTCAAAGGTCAGCACTGATAACAAGTTTCTATGTGTCCCTCTGTGTGTGCGTGAGTGTCTGTATGTGTATGCAGAGACAGAAGAGCAGAACAGATAGAACAGGCTTTACATAATAAAACTTAGTAAGAACATTTTTTTATTTTTATCCTATCTTATTTGTTAGCTTGGTCAGTTTCTTTAAGTGGCCTTTGAAATAACTGAAATGATTTTGCTAAGTGATATAAGTGTAATGCGGTCAAAAGATCTAGAACTACTTCATAGCTGTATGTTTACTGAATAATAATTGCACACCCTTAAAATATTCATCAACTAATCAAAATCAAACATTCAATAGCTCTGTGGTCATTAAACAATACATTAAATAGAAAAGAAGGACTCTTAAAATATTAATAACTTAGTTTTCTTCCCAGTAGATCCAGGGACAGTATGAATTTTAATGGTTCAAACCCAATAAGAGAAAAAAGGGGATTTTTTTGCAGAGTGACCCTGTACCCTATTCTCTTTCATGGATTGCTGGGATTGAACAGCCAGATATTCACAAAATTAGATAATTTTGTGGAAAAATTGTATTTGTTTCAATATACTGTATCTATGTATTAGGTCTTAAAGTGATAAAGCATAATAAACCTGCTGCTATGTCACATGTTAATAATGTTAAACAAACAATAAAAGAGAATGTCACACTGCTGAATATGTATTGTGACTTTAATAAGTATATTAATTATACAGTGGGGACTATGCAGTGTTTTATTTTACATTTGATACATTTCTGTTGGTATAAACCAGGGGTAGGCAAGTTCGGTCCTAGAGAGCCGCATTCCTGCAGAGTTCAGCTCCAACCCTAATCAAACACACCTGAACAAGCTAATCAATGTCTTCAGGATTACTAAGGCTATAGGCAGGAGAATTTTTTTCAGGGTTGGAGCTGAACTCTGCAGTACTGCGGCTCTCTAGGACCGAACTTGCCTACCCCTGGTATAAACCAACCTGATAAACATAAACTGATTATTTTATTTATATCTTTGATATATTGTATTTATTCATTCTATTGCTTATAATTAGTAATTAAGACTGTCTACTTGTCTTCAGTAAGCTTCAGAACTTCCTGCTACTTAGTATTTAAATCAGTTAGGCTGTTTGTTTTTGCTGTGAAAATTAACAAATTGGTCTCATATCTACCCTTTATTCCAGAAAAATTATTATATTGTAATAACATTATCATTAAATACAGTAAATGACTCGTATCCTGATGTAAGATTTTAGTCATATTGCCAACATGAGAAACAAACATGAATACAAAAAATACATTTCTAAAAGCTTAATAAATAAATATAAGATTTATTTTTTTTCATTCATGTATGTCCAATGGTATGTCTGTGATGTCTTTCTCTGTACAATGGATATAATAGAACCTTCCAGAGACAGGGGCGCAACTGCATGTTTGCTGAGGGGTATGCAAGATCAGTGTTGGCGCCCCCCTGCATTCTAGCCCCTAACACTAACTCCCGCAGAAAACTTTCAGCAAATCAATGTCAAATCAAAAGACCATGAACTAGCTTGTGCATGGAAAGATACAGTCTCATCAGGGGTGAAAAAAGGGACAAAGGTTTAAACCCCTCCCCCATTTTCAATACCATAGGGGAAAAAGGTGAAGAGTGAAAAAAGAAAAAAAAAAGTATGTTAATTTTAAAATTAGGTAATTTTGGAGGGATTTACAATATATATATAATATAGCTCTTTTCACGTTTTATGTTTGAATTCATATTTAGACATTATAAAATCACTATTATAACATTTAAAACATCATTTTTTTCAAAGTTCAGCATTGTTTTGTACTGAAGTATGAAGTAACAAGAATTTTCAAAAAACTCATATCTAATTGAATCACACAAAAAAAAAGTCTTTGCACACAAATTACCTATTTTGAATTCAAAACGGCAATTTTTGGCGAAAGGTGGATAATTTTTATCCTTAACAATCTTCTCAGTTCCTCTTAAATGTAAATCAAACGCCCATTCACAAACATGTCATGACTTTTTTTATTTATTTATTTGTTTTGAGCAATAGAGCTACTCAGAAATGAACTGATATTAACGTTAATCACTTTGTCCTCTTAGACAACAATGTTAAATGTTGAATGACTTCATGACTTACAATGAAAAAAATAATAGGGTAAGCTTAACAATTTCTGTTAGTTCACTTGGACATTGCTGTCCTCATTTTAATGCATTGTTTTTGATATCCCTTGTCTTTTCTGTCCTGCGCCCCAGAACGTTTCCCTCCTTTCATTTTGGTCATGTGACCACATCTGTGACAATGTGTCGAATGGTGAGCGGTTGATATATACTCAGTTTATAATAAAAAAATTTTTTAACTAATTAAAATTAAAAAAAATGTTCATTACATTAACTTTAACAACTAAGCTCTTGATTATTTATAACGTTTTATTGAAAAAGTTTTTCGGCAGAATAATTTCGGCAAAATGGCGTCCCCTTAAGTGCGGCACCCCTATGCACCGCATATACTGCATACCCCATTTTTTGTGCCACTGCCTACAGAATATGTAACCTGTTATATATAATGTAATAATTTATCTCTTTGAAATATGATACTGGTGTTGATTTCACACTGAGTATGTTTTTTGTTTGAGTGTAGTCCACTAATTTACACTTGTACATTATTAAATTACTGATTTATTAGCATTATCTTCCTCAGCTCTGCTGCAGTATAGAATACACATATACACACAGAGCAGGAAGAGTAACAGAGTTTGTTAACAATTTTTAGGACACTTGGTTTGAACTGTTTTCTCATATATTTTTTATCTACCAGTATTTTACAGTTATGTGGGATTTTGTAAATGTAACACATCTCTCTCTTTTTCTCTCTGTCAGTGTGCTGTTTTGTGGTCCATAAACGTTGCCATGAATTTGTCACATTCTCATGCCCTGGAGCTGATAAAGGGCCAGACACAGATGTGAGTATGCAAATACACACACAAACAGTGGATCTATTCAACAGTTCTCTCCCATTTGGCGTGTTTGTGTCACGGCTCACTAAATAAAATAATGTTTATCTTGCAAAAGACATGCTACTTACATCAAACACTTTATTTTAAAAGAATATTAAAGGTTGAAACAACTTTAAGTATGTGACTTTTTTGGTGTTTAGATGCTTTCTCCTATCCCAGTTTGGTGTGCAGGGAGAACTATAAGTAAACCATTCATATAGGTGAGCTGAGGGTGGGCCTGTTTATTTATTTTTTCTTCAATCAATGACTGACTGGTGGCATATTCAGAAAGCTGTTTTGAAAGCAGTGTTTGTTTTTACAGTTCTGCGCAGTGGTGCAGAAATTACATACGTCAGCTCTCAATCAACATCTATAGTCATGTCTCTTTTTTCTGTTTGTGTTAACAGTAATCCTTTAAAGGTGCAATATGTAAAAAAATATCCAAAAACCACTAGAACAGTGTTATATATTTTGCTGACTTGTGTACTTACATTATCCCAAATGTTTCGAAGAATGTTTAAATCCAGAGAAATAAGCAATTTTAACTAGTGACACGGACCGTGTCTATAGTGTCATTGTGTCGCCTGCCAATGACGTCATA
>NW_015654075.1:14505-21317 GCF_001515625.1 Sinocyclocheilus rhinocerous
CGGCCTCGTTTCACTTCGACGGCCTCGTTTCACTTCGACGGCTTTCCACCTCACTGCTTCATACTACGATGTTAATAAATCTTTAATACATTAGCTCATCCATGAACATGATTTCTGCCTGAGTCCCGTCGGATTGCGTCGGCTGTGGGGATGAAGACGACAACTCCCATGATTTCACACTCAGTCACGGCATCATCAAACTACGCCTTTGTTTCTTTTTTTGTTTTGAATATGCGCCCTCTGGCGGTGAAAACGTACATATTGTACCTTTTAACTATTTCAAAATTCAATAGTCGACTAAAATTGTCCCTTTTTATTAGGGGAGGGGGAAAAATTAGATTCACAAATGAATCGCGATTCATTCTTCTAGCGATTCGCAATGATTCACAAATGTCAAAAATCGATTTTCTATTTAATATAATGATAATAAGGAATGTTCCCGAATCTGAATACCGTGTTCGGAAAGGAAATGACATGTACTACGGAATCCTTAAATACGATATGGAAGGAAAAAATATATTTCAATGCTTTCTCTCACAATTATATAGTTGGGTAATTATATTGTATATAAATTGCAGGCATGAGGGAGCTGTTATTAATATGCGGGGAGATTCGAGATTCGCAATCACACGTACTCTGTGTATATTACAGAGCGGCAATACTTACCACACATTTTACAAGATTAGATATTTGTCAGAGGTACTCAGGATCTGCAAATCATCCATCATCCTATCAGTCATCTCTCCTTACTCTGTTTATGTGGTGAAATTTTATGTACTGTAATTAGGGATGCAGCGATTAACCATGCTTTAAAACGTCACGGTAAATAATCGTAAAGGTTCCGCTAAACCGAGTGTTTCTGTTACACGGAACGGAACTGTTGCAGCTAGTGCAAAACGAAAAAAGTTATATGCGCCAAATACGCATAAAACGAGTGTGCCATGAAATAGCCTATGTAATGTAATGCGTGTTGTAAAGATCGCGAGTAAAAACAAAAGAAAAAGAAAACCTGCTACTTCATTAACGTTGTTGTTTACTATCCCTGTTGTAGTATTATTCATAAGTAAAAACCAACAAGATTTTTTTTTCACCGTGTTTCCAAATTCTCTATCCCAGGTCCAAAAGAAATGTAAAGATTGTACAAACTGAAAACATTAAATACTTTTGTGATCTATTTCCATTTGTTATTTTCAAAAGAGAACTACTGTCATGGATGTTTACAGAGCAGAGGTCACCTTTTTTTAATTCCAATGGGAGAGATGGACTTTTGTTTGTCTTTTGTTTATTATTATTTTGTGCTGTATTGTTGGTTACTGTGTTATTTCTGTTTCAAAAGCCAGCGATAAATAACACTTTAATATCTAAAGAGTGTTCATGTGATTTTATACATTAGTAATGTTGGGAAATGAATAAATGCAGAATAATCGTCATAATCGTAAAACCGTGATTATTCCTCAGACAATAATCGTACCAACAAAATCTATAACCGTTGCATCCCTAACTGTAACAGGCAACCGCTAGCAAGCATCTAACCATGTCCCTTTAGTGGCTTTAGTGGTAGTATGCGTTGTTCGTTTTTTGTGCCTTTCTGAATACAGATTCACTATTCAGGCACATCCCTAATAATAATAATAATAACTTGATGTTGTCAGAACAAAACAGTAACAGCAATGGAGGAGGAAAAACAATTACATCTGCCCCATTTTCAGCGAGGACAAGTGTTTATTAATTATTGATCTGAAGTGTGAAATATTTTTGATTTAGTAGGAAGTTAATAGTTAATAGGAAACACTGATTTCTTGAGTCAGGACTACCTGTACTATAGACTGGTGTGTTTTGGTATCAAAATACTGGTGTGTTTGATGTCCATGTGCACAAAAAATGTTATGAAAAATTGTGAAGCGTGATTAAAAATTTACAAATCGTGAATCGATTTTTAATCAAATTGTGACCCCAAGAATCAATATGAATCGTGAGGTACCGAAAGATTCCCACCCCTACTTTTTATTTGTTATGTTTATAAATTCACTATAAATATTTTTTTATAGTCAAGCAAGCTACAATTTAGTGTATTATTCCACCTGCCACAGCACTACTAAGTTATATTTCATATTTAATTACTTTGCACATAATGTTTCTCTTACTTGCAATTCACACTCAGATTATCACTCTTAAGTAAACATGTAAACAAGTAAACATGTTCTTTAATACATGACCATAAATATGCGTACTTGTAGGTGGTGTGTGTGAACTCGACAAGTGATAATGTCAGAATGTCATTCAAGCTTCTGAGACACTCCTTTTTATAGAGCACAGCATAGACAACTGTTATACTGTAGCTGTGGAATAAATTCTCAGTGAGAACGGTTTACAAAATCTGTACATTTTTGTCCGGGGTTTGTGTGTAAACAGTTTAATCCAGGGTTCCTCAATAGGCGGCACGAGAGAAAAATGTTTGGCCCATGCTAATTTCAAATAAGGTGGCATGAAAATTCAAGCGCAGCATCAGAAAGCGACATTAACTTACATCGTGTCTACACCGGACGCGAGTGGCGCGATGCAACAAAATACAATAGAACTTATTATAATCAGTGATGCTGTCTACACTGGATGCGGCGCAGTGCGGCGCGACAAATCCCCGACAGAAAACTGCTGACTCATTCTATTTATGACGTGCTGACACAAAGTTCAAATGATTTGCAATGCTTTGTCGCGTCCAGTGTAGATATACGATGTGACAGCAAAAACATGGCAAGTGTGAAGTAAAGAAAAGTGGACACTGAAAATAGATGATTCAAATGTGAATGGACTGAACAGTTTTGAGTGAGTGATACCATCTTTGTTATGGATGTTGGTTCGCAGTGAGTTCACAGTTTTAACATAAGTTTGCTTTAGCCTAATTTATTTTCAAGATCTGAGGTAAAATATCTATTGTTGCTTTCACTATGGCTATAAAGATAACGCAAAATAATATTCAAACTCACATTAGACACTTTTAACATTGAATAAAGCACATATTCATTACCTGAGATTATCACTGTCATATTTTGTATGTTGTTCCTGCCGCAACGTCGCAGAAAATAAAAACCATTTCTAAAATAGAATTACGTGTCGCTTATTGTCACGTGTCGCTGTCGCGGGTGGTTAGGACAAAAACTACATGGAAAATATACTTTTTATTGCGTTTTGTCTGGTTGGGACACACGGTGTTAAAGTTTGATCCCCCAAAAACATCTAAGTATAAAAATATTAATGCTGACAGATCTAATAATTGAATCTGCAATTAGGGATAAGTGGAGAGAAGAGATCCAGTCTGGAGATGAGCAGGAACAGTTGATTTGCATGGCAGACATGGAGGTCCAGATTTTTTGTTTGTTCATATGTTTTTAATATTCAACAGGCAAAGTTCTTCTGTATCTAAATGCAAAAATGTTCATAATTGTTTGAATAAAACAGACTTCTGGGGGGAAAATCGGAATATTTATCTTGTGACCATCTTTTGATTATTTTAACAAAATAATAATTGTAATAATAATAATAATAATTTTTATATATACAGTGTTTAAACTCTGAACACAGGTTGTGAAGGGCAAAACATGCACACACGCACAAAGCCTGCTTCATTGTGATTAGTTGAAACTGCAGGAGTAAAAGCATTGCAAATATCCTTGTCTTACTGACCTTGAGAGGTCTCTGCATTTCATCTGTAAATGACAGGGTTCGTACGGTCATGAAAAACCTGGAAAAGTCATTTCCAAAAAAGAAAAGTCAAAAAGAATTTTAAAACACCAATTTCCAGGCCTGGAAAAGTTTTGGAAAAATAAATAAACCCAGAAAGTTTTGGAAAAGTCATTGAAATCTATTTCACAAAACTCTGTATAATAGAATTGTGTTTAATCAGGTCCTGAATTTCGGTGCGGGATTGCGCATAGGTTATATCGCATAGTTTTACTCATTCCCGCAGCTTTTGACTTTAAAATGATGGATATTCACACATTTATTCAATAGCCTATAGCATGTAGGAAATTTATTGGTAAAAATGTGTACGAACCCTGAAATGAATACCCAGCTCCTGAGAGGGCTCAGAGCAAAACACATCTGTCTTGAGTAAGGAGCTGTAATTGGCTGAGGATTTCCTGTTATTACATATACACACATGTGTATACACAGAACAAGCTTGAGGCTTATTCTGACTGGCAAATAATCAAAGCTAAATGCTGTGTTTGTTAGATTAATGCCACTCATTAAAGAAAACTTTTCTGAACACAGTCAGTTCATATAAACTCCCACCCCCGATTGCATTGTGATTTGTTTAGCATCTCAACAGACTTAAATCATCACATATTATCATTGATTTTTAACTGGCTCCAGGTGCATCATTACATTCCTAATATTGCAATAAATTACATTGTTTCTACAGATATAATTAACAACTTTAAATGAATATTTTTATAGTTCACCACTGTTTTAATCAATTGTCATTTGCAATGCTAGTATTGTTGTGATTTAACTGGTTGGCTGGATTCATGGCCCATTAAGATTTAAAACTTTTTGCCAAACCATTTACTGTACCACTTGTCATTCAACCAATGTTCTTTTCAACTTTTCAAACAAATATTCTTTTCACACCTACTGTGGCTAGACCATTCACATGCAATTTCTTGCATTTGGTGTGAATAGGCCTGTATGTTTTATTTCTAGGAAGATGTTTTTTGTTTGTTTTGTTTTGTTTTATACATGGGTGTATGTCTGCCCAGTTTTAATAAACATATTTTCTTTGTTTATTTTATTTATTTTTTTGTCAGGTTAAATCTGCAGTAGACTATTTTGAGGATGTAATTCATTTAGTAGTTTATGTGCTCTTGGAAAGGTTCATATGTCATGGGTGACAGTTGTTCATTATCATTTTCCTTCAACATCGAGAAATTATCCACAGGCAGTGCAGGGCTCGCAAAATCGCTAGCCTGATGTCCCGGGGCTATTGTGTTTTCCAGTCGGGCTACCAAAAAGTATTATGTAAATGTATACTCTGCCCGACGGGCTATCTTAAATACAGATCTCCCGTGTGTACTTAAAAACTCCTAAAGTGAGTTGTATCAAACTTAAGGCTATAAAAAAAGTTTTAAATATGTTAAATGGTATAAGAAATGTCTTAATTATAATTTCAAGAGGTCTTACAGTTGGGGACGGAAAGACTAGAGTCGCGATACGGCTGGATTAAACTTCAAAAGGCAATGATGTTATTGAATAAATATAAGCTCTGCACCTTTCAAGTCAAAATGTGGTGCGGATGTCTTTATTTGAATGTATCTGAAGGAAACTGACGGTCCTCAGAAACGTGTCGTTGGCATTTTAATTTCACTTTACCTATAATTCCTGATACAGCAAGGTTTATGAGTGTGGAGCTGCTTTGTGTACAGCCGTTACCGGGGTAACCGCAATATTTCAGAGCTCCTAAAGTGCCACCTCGTGGCAGAGAATGAATTTGCATTTCCAATAAGCCTTTCTTGCTGTTTATGGTCAGATCAATGCAAATATCAACCCATGTTTTTACGTAGCAAACACATAGAGTTTTAAATGTGAAAGAAGTTAAATGTGCCTTCTAAAAATCTAAACAATTAAGACAGTAATATTTATTTTAAATTAACAATAATTTATATGCTTAATTTATCCCTTTTCATAAAAATGGTCTAAAGGCTGAAATGCTGTTGTATAAGATTTTTGTTTTTGCGAAAGCCTGTATCTGAACTGTAAATCATGTAATTTTATGGCTCAGTACTGTATGTTACCACAGACATTGTCCAACCCCACTCATACTATGTTCATTTTACTTGTGCAGCTCTTAAAATGGGTCATAAATTGCCTTACATTTATTTTTACAAATTCTGCAGATACCCTGTAAATAGTGAAATAAAATTCCTTCATTCATATTTGTTGATATTTGTGTAGTAAAAATATTTTTGATTGACATTTAAACTCCTATATGATTTTGTTTTTTGTTTTTTTTAAGGTATTTTTTTATTTGGGCTAGTTAAATAAATTTTCGGGCTACCAAAATATGAAAAGTACCTGCCCGAAGGGCTACCAGGGATTTTGAAATTTTGCGAGCCTTGCAGTGGGATGGAAATTAAAATCAGATGAAAGTCTCCTTGTTTCAGTTGTTGTTTCAGAAGTGGAGAATGTGCTTTAACAGTTGAAATACAGACATGAGAAATAATAATTATAAGAAATGAAACTCTGACAGAATGGACACAGAGACTGAATCAGATATATACATTTGAGAAAATGACTGTGGATTTACAGTTGAAATCTGACATTTTGCAACAGAACTGGGCACTAATAGAAACATATTTGCTTGACCTTTGAAATGTTGTCAGGGGCTTTTTTTAGTTATTTATTTGTATTTATTTTAAGTTATAAACGGTTCCTTTCTTTATTTAATTATTTAGCTGTCTTTGTTTTTTTCTACTGTGTATGGTTATTTATCCTTTTTTATTTATTTATTTATTTATTTTTTGTGTATTAATATTTTAAGTAAATGCTATGTGTATATTGGTATGTTTATACACAGTTTAATAAAAACACAGTTCAAAAAAATTAAACATCTCGGTTACGTGTGCAACCCTCGTTCCCCGAAGGAGGGAACGGAGACGTCACGTCAGTGACCGACAAATTGGGATCTCGCTTAGAGAGACCAATCCACTTCGAGTGTAAACTAAACGAGCCAATGCACATTGGCATGCGATAATTGCATCCAGCTGCCGCTAATCACAGCGTGAGCATAAAAAGGCAGCCGGTGCAACGCATACCAG
>NW_015654075.1:22460-23382 GCF_001515625.1 Sinocyclocheilus rhinocerous
GCAAAAAGGCCAACACAACTCTGATCGGGCATATTTGGGGGTCTTCTCGGCGAGAAGAACACCACTTGACGAATAGGTTCCACTTGAAGGCGTAAGCGTGTCTCGTAGACAGTGCTCTCGCCAAAGTGATGGTGTCAACTACCTGCTGGGGTAGGTCACCTAGAACCTCCGCGTCCCGTCCAGGGACCAGATATGAGGTTTCCAGAGGTCTGGATGCGGGTGCCACAGGCTGCCCCGTCTCTGAGTCAGTAGATCCTTCCTCAGAGGAATCTGCCATGAAGGGGCTGTCACAAGGAGCATTAGTTCTGGGAACCAGGTCCGAGTGGGCCAATAGAGGGGCTGTCGCGAGGAGCATTAGTTCGGGGGACCGGGTCCGAGTGGGCCAATACGGCGCCACACGCAGGACCTGCTCCTCGTCCTCCCTGACCTTGCACAGCGTCTGTGCGAGAAGGCTCACTGGGGGAAACGCATACTTGCGCAAGTGTGTCAGTGTGTCCGTGTCGAGGGTTCCCTCGGTCAGGGAGTAGAACAACTGGCAGAGGTTTCTGGAGAGGCAAACATGTCTACCTGAGCGGCTCCGAAACGTCTCCAAACCAGCTGGACCGTCTGGGGATGGAGTCTCCATTCTCCCGGGAGCGTAGCTCGTGACAGCTTGTCGGCCGCCCGGTTGGTCAGACCCGGAATGTGAATGGCACGAAGTGACCTCAGAACATTTCGACTCCAAAGGAGGAGGTGGCGGGTGAGTTGTGACATGCGACGGGAGCGCAGACCACCTTGTCGGTTGATGTACGCAACGGTCGCCGTGTTGTCCGTTTCGGACCAGCATGTGCTTGCCTAGTAAGTGCCCTTTTGAGACGGTTCAAGGCAAGGCGCACCATTAACAACTCTAGGCAATTGATATGCCAGTGCAGTTGGGGGCCCG
>NW_015654075.1:23528-26890 GCF_001515625.1 Sinocyclocheilus rhinocerous
CAGTGGGACCGCTGTCCTGCCCTTGAATGAATTCAAGCAGTTCAGCACCGACCGCGCACATTCCTCTGTCTGGCGCTGAAGGATCGACACATGAAAGAACGCATCCTTCAGGTCGATCGCTGCAAACCAATCTCGGGGACGGATGCACCCGAAGATGACCGACGAATTGGGATCCTACCAAAGGGCCACAGCTACTGCCCCTTCCAGTGTCCTGTGGAAGCCACCTGCGCCCCTACTTTTTGGCGTAGGCCAGGGCTTCTTCACAAGAGGACCAGCTACTGCTACTATGGCACTACCCACTGAGTAAGACTGGATAACACTGGGAAAACGTACCCGTTCTACTTGGAACAGGGACGTTACGGAAGCTCCAACCTTCCCGAAGGAGGTTTCGGAAGCAATACACATATGAACATTCCTTGGGTGCATATGGAAGAATGGAGGTGATTGAACCCTCTTGGGATGGCAGAAGTCTGCCGGGGAAACACGGGCTCGAGGCTATACCGTGGACTTTACACATATGAGATCCACTTGGGTCTTACATATGGAACCCAGCCTTCTACCGGTTCTCGAGGATTCAGCGAGTGAAGGCCTGGCGCCGGACGCTCCGCCACGTCTGGCTGCCGAGGGGACGGAGGAGCTCAACAGGGTCTACTATATGGACTCTCTGGAGTGGTTTTTGCAAGCCGACCCGAAGCCGGGGCCTCTCAGTGCTTCTACCCGTTTGAGGTGAGAACACAGGAGGATACCGGCTCCACACGAAGGCTATAGAATCTAGCGAACGTGTTAGGGGTCGCCCAGCCCGCAGCTCTACAGATATCCGCCAGCGAGGCGCCACGAGCCAGCGCCCAGGAGGATGCAACACTTCTAGTTGAGTGAGCTCGCAACCTGAACGGGCAGGGCACACCCTGTGCCTGATAAGCCAGGGTGATGGCATCCACTATCCAGTGGGCCATCCTCTGCTTAGAGACGGCATTCCCCTTCTGCCGGCCTCCGTGACAGACAAAGAGCTGGTCTGAGGTCCTGAAGCTTTGCGTCCGGTCTACGTAGCACCTTAAGGCTCGGACGGGACAGCAAGCTAGGGCTGGGTCTGCCTCCTCCGAGGGCAGCGCTTGGAGGTTCACCACCTGATCCCTGAAGGGAGTAGCGGGAACCTTGGGCACATAGCCGGGCCGGGGCCTCAGGGTTACCTGGGAGTCAGCCGGCCCGAACTCTAGGCACGAATCGTTGACCGAAAATGCATGCAGGTCCCCTACCCTCTTGATGGAGGCCAATGCCAGCAGGAGCAAAGTCTTCATTGAAAGAAATTTCAGCTCGACCGTCTGCAAAGGCTCAAATGGGCCCTGCTGTAGTGCTGTGAGCACTAGAGTCAGGTCCCAAGAGGGTATAGAGGGGGGCCGTGGAGGATTTAGCCTTCTCGCCCCCTTAAGGAACCTGACGACCAGGTCCTGCTTCCCCAGCGACCTCCTTCTACGGGGTCGTGGTTTAGCAGCGATTGCAGCGACATAAACTTTGAGGGTGGAGGGAGACAGCCTTCGCTCCAACCCTTGCTGCAAAAAGGACAGCACGACTCTGATCAGGCATATTCGGGGGTCTTCTCGGTGAGAAGAACACCACTCAACGAACAGGTTCCACTTCAAAGCGTAGGCGTGTCTCGTAGACGGTGCTCTCGCTGAAGTGATGGTGTCAACTACCTCTTGAGGTAGGTCACTTAGAACCTCCGCGTCCCGTCCAGGGACCAGACATGAAGTTTCCAGAGGTCTGGACGCGGGTGCCAAAGGGTGCCCCGTCTCTGAGTCAGTAGATCCTTCCTCAGAGGAATCGGCCAAGGAGGGGCTGTCGCGAGGAGCATTAGTTCCGGGAACCAGGTCCGGGTAGGCCAATAGGGTGCCACCAACAGGACCTGCTCCTCGTCCTCCCTGACCTTGCACAGCAACTGTGCAAGAAGGCTCACTGGGGGAAACGCATACTTGTGAAGGCCCCGCGGCCAGCTGTGTGCCAGTGCGTCCGTGCCGAGTGTTCCCTCGGTCAGGGCGAAGAACAACTGGCAGTGAGAGGTTTCTGGAGAGGCAAACAGGTCTACCTGAGCGGCTCCGAAACGTCTCCAAACCAGCTGGACCGTCTGGGGATGGAGTCGCCATTCTCCCGGGAGCGCAGCTCGAGACAGCTCGTCGGCTGCCCGGTTGAGCAGCCCAGGAATGTGAACAGCACGAAGCGACCTCAGATGCTTCTGACTCCAGAGGAGGAGGTGGCGGGCGAGTTGCGACAAGCGACGGGAGCGCAGACCACCTTGTCGGTTGATGTACGCAATGGTCGCTGTGTTGTCCGTGCGGACTAGTACATGCTTGCCTCGTAAGTGCCCTTTGAGACGGCTCAGGGCAAGGTGCACTGCCAGCAACTCGAGGCAGTTGATGCCAGTGCAGTTGGGGCCCCGTCCAAACCCCTGACACTGCAAGCCCGTTGTACGTGGCCCCCCAGCCGGTGGTTGAGGCATCCGTGCAAACCACAGCATGCCTGGAGACCTGCTCTAGGGGCACTCCTGCCCGGAGAAACGCAAGGTCTGACCACGGGGTGAAGGTTTGGCGGCAGGCCGGTGTAACTTGGACCTGGAAAGTGCCGCGTTGCCACGCCCACCTCGGGACTCGGCCATGGAGTCAGTGCTGCAGCGGTCTCATATGGAGCAGCCCCAGCGGCGTGACTGCCGCCGTAGCTGCCATATGCCCCAGGAGCCTCTGAAACTGTTTCAGTGGGACCGCCGTCCTGCTCTTGAATGTATTCAAGCAGTTCAACACCGACTGAGCACGTTCGTGCGTGAGGCGTGCTGTCTGTTCGACCGAGTCCAACTCCATACCGAGAAAAGAGATCCTCTGCATCTGGGAGAGTTTGCTCTTTTCCCAGTTGACCCGAAGGCCCAACAGGCTGAGGTGTGAGAGCACCAAATCCCTGTGTTCGTACAACTGATCCTGAGACTGCTTCGTTGAGGTAGTTGAGAATGCGAATGCTCTGTTCTCTCAAGGGAACAAGGGGTACCTCCGCAACTTATGTGAAGACACGGGGCAACAGGGACAGCCCGGAGGGCAGGACCTCGTACTGATATGCTCGTCCTTCGGACGCGAACCACAGCAATGGTCTGTGGTGCGGAAGGGTCGACACAAAGTACGCGTCCTTCAGGTCGACCGCTGCAAACCAATCTCGGGGACGGATGCACCCGAATATGTGTTTCTGCGTCAACATCTAGAACGATAACCGGTGAAGGGCCCGGTTCAAGACACGCAGATTCAAGATTGGTCGTAACCCACCGCCTTTCTTGGGTACAATGAAGTATGGGCTGTAAAACCCCGTCTTCGTTTCGGCCAGGGGGACAG
>NW_015654075.1:27179-29461 GCF_001515625.1 Sinocyclocheilus rhinocerous
GGGCTGGGTAGCGCTAGCCAGGCACCCAGATACCATGCAAGCGGGACCAGTGGAACCACCACCGTACCCGCAGTGGAGCAGTGAGGTCGAACGCAGGGACCCAACTCGGGCGGCTCGTGGGCGGACCGAAGAGGGGTCTGAGTGTGCGGTGCAATGCTTACCTGGTTCCACGGTTTGGCAGAGAGTGCATGAGTAGGACCTTTGATGATGCTCTCGAACCGCCCGCTGCTGCCTGCTGGCGAGAGAGGAGGATGAGTGTGGTCCGGTGTTGGTCCGTCCGCGACTCTCCGTGCCCTCTTGGGACCCAGAGACAGAGAAAACCGCTCAATTTTTGGAAACCAGATTCTCCACACAGCCCTCCTGCAGGGGAGGGAGAAGTGCATTCACCATCCCCCAAAGAGTAGTTCCCTCTCACTCTGGGTCACCTGTCCCGGGGCCTCTTGCTCATGAGACCAGACGAATGCCTGCAGGCCAGGGAGGGGAGCGACGGGTCTTAGGACACAACTGCATCGCTACAGAGTGCTCCACCGGGGGAATCGCCGTATACCCCCTAGCTGCACCCCCGTCGAGGGTGGTGAGGGAGGAGGAACCAGCAGGTCAGTTTCTGGCAGCCGTCCATGACCTGGTGAGCTCCTCATGCACCTCCGGGAAGAAAGGCACCGGGGCGGGGCGCTGAGAACCAGCGCAAGCAACCCCGAGAAACCAATCGTCCAACCTCGAGGGCTTGGGATGCGGTGGAGATTTCCACTCGAGCTGATTCAGGCGTTGCCACCGTCCTGGAGGGCGGCAGTGCAGCCGAATCTTCCTATCCAGAGAGCTCTCCCTCCGATGCAGTGATCGACATCCCGTCGTTGGCAGGAGCACCGAAGGATACCACTGGTACACTCTTTGAAGAGGGCCCAGTGCGTTCCTTTGGCGGCTCGACTGGTTGCGAAGCGCTAGAGGAGTGATGGTCCCCCGAGGGTTGGTTCCCTGAAGGGTTTGCCACCACTGTAACCCTCAGACCACCCGTGCTACTGCCCGAAGCGCCGTCCGCCAACACAAAAAGCTCCCTAGAGCACTTTGAACTCGTCGTCACAAATGAAGATATTGGTAGGAGCAGAACGATGTTATCGCTCGGCTCCGAAGCGAAAAGCTGGTATGCGTTGCACCGGCTGCCTTTTTATGCTCACGCTGTGTTCAGCGGCAGCTGGATGCAATCATCGCATGCCAATGTGCATTGGCTCGTTTAGTTTACACTCGAAGTGGATTGGTCTCTCTAAGCGAGATCCCAATTCGTCGGTCACCGACGTGACATAGAGAGTGACCGACTGAAAGGGAACTGGAAAACTCTGTTATGTTGACTGTTGTGTGACGGCAATTTAACCTATTACACAAACTCGCATGTTTAGACCACCCGTGCTACTGCCCGAAGCGCCGTCCGCCAACACAAAAAGCTCCCTAGAGCACTTTGAACTCGTCGTCACAAATGAAGATATTGGTAGGAGCAGAACGATGTTATCGCTCGGCTCCGAAGCGAAAAGCTGGTATGCACTTATAATAAAGTATAAGCACCCCAGTATAAGGGACAGTCAAAATATTTGTGCTGTTATCTAGCCTATATATATATATATATATATATTTGTGTGTGTGTGTGCGTGTGCGTGTGTGTGTGTGTGTATATATATATATATATATATATAAGAGATAGAGATAAATGCCAAAATGAATATCAGACGTGAACATATTATTTGCTTTGCTTAATCTTTTCATGTACAAATTAATTTATTTTTAGAATTAATTTGTACATGAATGGATTAAGCAAAGCAAATATGTTCATGTCTGAGATTTATTTTAGCATTTATATAGAATAAATAACTATAGCTGAACTTTAGTGAGGGGACATTTTACTTGTTCTATTTTTTATGTATTTTTATTTTTTATTATCTGTGTTTTTTTGTTCTGTCACTGTCATTCTGTTTGCACATGCAAATATGTACAGAAGAATTTGCCAAATATGTTATTATTACAGTTTCAACTAAGGGTGCTCTTGTTTTATTTTTGTATTTTTTTTGTGAGAGTGATTAGCTCCCTAAACTGGGCGTGACATGATAAACTGCTTTCTGTATGGATTCAATATGTAATGTTGCTTAAATACGGGGACAGTTGGCAAACCTACTTTGCATGTTTTAAACACTTAGATTATGTTCTTACTTTGGCCATGCATTAAATGCACATCCTTGAAAGAGTGCAGTTTGCTGACATATTTACTTTAAAGTCCGCGTGAACCGGAAGTTGCTGCC
>NW_015654075.1:29475-29581 GCF_001515625.1 Sinocyclocheilus rhinocerous
CTTTGCTCCCACTTTTCTTTGATTTTTCTAAGATTTTTACTTCAGCAGATCAGCACAGTGCTCAAACAACTCAAACAACACACAAACACTAAAACTAAAAACTCTT
>NW_015654075.1:32302-52389 GCF_001515625.1 Sinocyclocheilus rhinocerous
CTATTTTTAACTGTTTTAAATTCATTTTAAACTTCTTAAATCAATTGTTTTAATCATTTTCAATGTTTTTAAATTCCTTGTTTTATTGTTGTGATTATTTTTTTTCTTTTCTTTTATGTAAAGCACTTTGAATTACCATTGTGTATGAAATGTGCTATACAAATAAACTTGCCTTGCCTTGCCTTGCCTTACTTTAAAGTCCACGTGAACCGGAAGTTACTGCCAACTGGATTTCAGTGTGGTGCCGTATTTCCAGCTGAAACGGAATATTGAGTAGAGGACAGAGTTTTATTTTTGAGCTCCTCCTCTCATCTCTCACTCACAGCAGACTAATGGTCGGAGGGGCGTGGTTAAGCATATTCTGGCCAAGCCGTCAAACTGACGTCATCAGAGAAAGCATGCCATTCCAGAGTGGAAGCAAATGATCAGATTTTGATTAAAGATTACCAAAACAAAATTTTTTTTCCAGAGGATTAACTTGCACAAATTAATTGTTGACCTTAAGACTAGCAATGTGCGCTAACAAAATAAATATTGTAAATTTTGATTTCATGTGGAATTTAACATCTCAGGTAATGTCCATGGTATGATGACAACGACAGTGGTTACATATAAATGTATTTTAATTGATCAAAATTATTGCTAGGAACAATTCAGTTGCGCCCCTAATAAATTTTATGTCCTTGAATTGAAGGCATTTTTTATGAACAAATTTGGAAAGAACAAAAGTTTCCAAAGTCTAATGTAGTCTGGGATAGATCGCGTTATCTGCCTCAGGCAACAGCAGCACGGAGCACAAGTTAAATGAACAATTCTTCACTTTAATATAAGTTATAACGTGAATGTACATCAGAGTATATGTTGAAAAATAAAGTACAACTTACAATCACGCATCATTTCTGTGCCTATAAGCGGTTTTAACCAGGGAAATCATCAGTATAACAGCCTGTGAAGAATGTGTCAGTTACGTGACATTTACCTCAGGAAGATAAAACTGTCTAATCATATCGCCAAAATTATAAATACATTAGGCCTATACATTTTTGTAGAATATAAACAAGTTTTTATAACAACCATTTAAAAGACTATCCTCCGGTTTCACAGACAAGGCTCAAGCCTAATGCCAGACTAAAATCTAAGTCTGAGCTGTTTCAACTGAAAGAAACTTGCTCTAACTGATCTTAAAATATATCAGTGCCTTTAATTTGTCTCAAAATGCACACCAGTATTGTTTTTTCTAAGGCACGTTTTTAAAAAAATTATTGAAATGTCCTAATTGAACTATGGCCTAATCCTGGCTTAGTCTAAGCCCTGTCTGTGAAACCAGGCCTATATTTAAAAAAAAAAAATTAAGCATGTCATAATCACAAAATTCACAAAAGCTTTTTATAAAAAATAAGTTCACAATGTAGCCTAATAAGCCTAATTTTCTTTTAATAAAACTATGATTATGTTTTGTGCTCAAATGTATTATATTGAAAGATAATTATGATATTGTAAACATATAATAATAATAATTGTTTTAAATTATGTGTTGGTATTGTAACGGGGCTGACAAGACATGAGACGTGCGGATCCATATGCAAACTTTATTAACATGAGAGGAGGTCAGAAACACAGGCAGGGTCGAACGGTGGCAAACAGGTATATGGCGGGCAAGACACAAGAATAGTCCTAGGGCTAGCGTAGGTCAACGATTGGCGAACAGGATCACAAGGGCGAGACTAAAGGGATAAATCCAGGAAAACAGGCACAGATCAAAAACCGAGAAAACAGACAAGGCAAGACTAGGCTGGGCTAGGACGCTAAAGAGGGCTCTGTAGAGTAGCTATCAAGAGATAGGCGCTAAACAATACTCGGCAGAGGGAAGGGATCAGAGTGAGTGTTAAATAGTGAGGGAGCCTGAACCATAACATCTTTTAAAGCAACATCAGTTTCAGGGAAATTGCTAGCCTGTTCTATGACTTACAAACTGGGTAAAGATAATGGGGGTCCAGTCACTAGAAACAGAATGAAGAGAAAAACAAGTCCAGAGGAACAAAATATATATCCATAATCATCTCCCTGCAGATGGTAAACAAAGGAATGATCACTGTAACATATTGAAGATGCTCTTCTAAATATTCATCTGTAATGCCTCAGAAAAATGTGATGAAATAAAATTCTATGTAAACAGGCAAGAGAAACAAAATTACAAACCAAACCAATAAATAAATAGCTAACTATACCAACTAACTAAATAGATGTCCTACTTTTCTGTTGCTAATTTGGTTTTTGCTACAACATACTGCCTCTGGATATGTATGATTCTGAAAAACTTTTCAGACTGGCATTTCATTTAGGCAGACTGTTGGAATTTAAGGGAGTTTTTTTTATAGGCAATTCTCCTACCACATACTGATTTTGCACTGTGGTTTACTTTCATGTCTGACCACGGCTCATGCGCATCTAAAATATACACAGGAGAAAAACAACCATTGCACTAGACTGCTGTAATCATTTGGCGGCTTCAGTGTCATGATTGCCTCAAGGCCTGTGAAGGAGAGAACACTGCACACTAATAAGTCAGCATGTTTAGTACCAGAAGTTGATCCCAAGAGTTTTGGGTCAGCCAAGACTCACTGGAGGACAAAAGCTCAATACATACACAATGTCCTGGAAAGTGGCTAACAATAATTCATCATCTCCTATTGTTACGGGGCTGACAAGACGTGAGACGTGCGGATCCATATGCAAGCTTTATTAACATGAGAGGAGGTCAGAAACACAGGCAGGAATAGTCCTAGGGCTAGCGTAGGTCAACGATTGGCGAACAGGATCACAAGGGCGAGACTAAAGGGATAAATCCAGGAAACCAGGCAAGGATCAGAAACCGAGAAAACAGACAAGGCAAGGCTAGGCTAGGCTAGGCTAGGCTAGGAAGCTAACGAGGGCTCTGTAGAGTAGGTATCACTGCTGGCGATAAGCGCATACAATACTCGGCCGAGAATGGTTGTTTGAGTGAGTGTTATATAGTGAGTGAGTGATATGAAACAGCTGTGTGCAATCAGTGCTGTGTGCAATCAGTGCAATGAATGATGGGATATGTAGTCCGGGCTGATATGCAACAGTGTGTAGTGCGAGAGTCAATGAAAATGGAAAGGGTGACCTCTGATGGCTAGCAGATGGAAGTTCATGGACCGGATTCGTGACAGGTATTACCTTATAAACTGTGATTACATTATAAGTTGCCACAGTGTGTTCATAATGTAATAAATGTATCATACAATAACCTATTACATTATGTGAAAAATTGTTATCACATTGAAAAATTATTATTACATTATGAGCTCAAGATTTTATTACGTTTTGAGAAAATTGTTACATTATGAACATTTTATTACAATAATAATGTAATATTTGTTACATTATGTGCACTTTTTACATTATGTGCAGTTATTACATTATGAGTTGCTACACAGTCCTACAAATAAATTAATTGATTAAAGGGTTCGTTCACCCAAAAATGAAAATTAGCCTGTGTTTTACTCACCCTCGAAGCGTCCTAGGTGTATGTGACTTTTTTTCTTTCAGACGAATCTAATCGGAGTTATATAAAAAATTGTCCTGGCCCCTCCAAGCCTTACAATGGGGGGTAAACTGGTGTTTGGTTGTCAACAGTTCAGAAGATGTGAAATAAAGTGCGCGCATCCGTAATAAAACGTCCCTCACACGGCGACGGGGGGTGAATAAAGGCCTCCTGTAGCAAATCCATGCGCTTTTGTAAGATAAATATCCATATTTCAAACGTAATAAACACTTTTCTAATAAACATTTAACATAAACGTAATAAACATTTGAGCTGTGAATGAGCTTCCTCCGAGACATAACTGCGATCACGGAAGAGAAAACACAGGCAGACAGCGCTTGAAACAGCTAATGCTCATCAGATTGTGTGAATAAGTGGAAAATGAATAGAAATGATGATTCTGTCTTAGCTATGCATTTTAAAAATAAACACACTAGTATAAATGTAGCCTAAAAGATGTGAAAACTATATGAACTTTATTAAAACTATTTGCACTGAGTTATTGTGTTGGTTACATTTTGTTCCTTTGTGCAGTGGCTCAGGAGATGAGTCTTTGAGTTTGTAAAAACTTTAACAAGCTGAAAAAATAAAAACATTTTTTTTTAGGTAATTGAAGTCAAGGTATTGGTATCAGTATCAATATAAAAAAATGTGTACAATACCCAGCCCTATATATGTGTCATGTTTCTGTACACCACCAAGTTCCAGTCTCTCCTTTGTGCAGTGGCTCAGGAGATGAGTCTTTGAGTTTGTAAAAACTTTAACAAGCTGAAAAAATAAAAACATTTTTTTTAGGTAATTGAAGTCAAGGTATTGGTATCAGTATCAATATAAAAAAATGTGTACAATACCCAGCCCTATATATGTGTCATGTTTCTGTACACCACCAAGTTCCAGTCTCACAATATTTTTATATTATATTTTATTTTTATGAGATGTATTTCAGACTTAAATCTCAAAAGTACATTTACACCCGCCATTATTTTTAATAAAATGTGATAGTTTTGTTCAGAGGCATATTTGAATTCCCATGTGACAGTAAATGCCTGGGGCAGCAAAAGCAGTTTTTGGATGACTGATGCAGTTGAATATAGAACACCTTTGACATGCTTTTATAACTTTTACATCTGATGATAAGATGATGTCACACTATATTTGTTTGTATTCGTTCACAAGTAAAAGAAGCCTCCAAATGTGTGACATTAGTCTGCTCTTTGTCATTTGCTGCTTGTTGTCATTTGGTCATATATACCTTGTTAAATCCTGTCAGATCTTGCCCCAGTGTTTTGCACTGCGGTGGATTGTGCAAAGTTGCTGATGAGGCCTTCGCAATCTTTGCATATTCTCAAGTCTTGCCAGGTAGAGAGAGAAAGTGGTTAACCAGAACAGATCCTTTGAGCAGGCACCCTGCTCTGATTACCATAGAAGTAACCAGAGGAGCTGTCCTGACAAAAATTTGAACCAGTAAATCTGCTTACCAATTCGTGGTGAAGCCATAAATTTCCCTACTAAATCCCATGCCTTTTTTGTTTACTAGAACAAATTTAAATGCAGGTCAACTCTGACTGGATAAATTTGAAATCAAGTGGAACTATAGCTTTAGCATAGTTCAAAGTTCACTGTAGAATTGTTTTGGTGTGGCTATAAATGTGAGCTTTGGAAATGGGCCAGGCAATTATAGAGTGTTTGGGTGACACCCCCTAGTTAGCTTGACACTCCATGAGAAAGAAATGTTAATTGGGCCTATAAATAAAACATCGAAATGACAAGGCTGGTACCCACCTGCTCAAAAGAGCACCAGAAACACCTGGTCAGTCAAAGGAAAGGAATAACGGTGGAAGAAGCTGAAGACAGAACAATTCTGTGAGGAGGAGGGAATGATGAAGCAATGAGAGGGAGTGTAAAGCATGAGTTATGAATGCAGTATGAATAAACATAGCTAGAGTAAGTTGATACCACCTGCTATGAGTTGACTTTTAAAAGGTCAGGCTGAGCCAAGCCAAATTCCATACTCACATTTACATCTGCTCACCTGATGACAAGCTTATGACAATGAGTGTCTTATGTAGCAGTGGACAATAATAACAATTTAAATTTTACTCTGAAGAAATTAACTCCCGGTACAATAGTGAAGTCTTATTTCTGAAAGAGAATCTGTACATCGCAAAATTACACTGAATGATTCTAAATCTGTTGTAATAGGGCAAGCTGTTTGCATCAGTTTTTATCCACCAGATGATCTCAACAAACTTACAAGGGGGCACAGAATTATTGTTAAAATAATTAATATGAATGTTATTAATAATGTATTTAAACGCTCTAACTTAATTGAAATGCTAAAAAGACATGAAGTCATTTTCCCTGAATAACTATTGTTTTTATTGATGAAAATAAAGTTCTTGAAACTTATGAAATCACAAAATGAATTGTGGTTAATTAATTTACCTACATCGATACGCCCATGTTTTGTAATAATAATGTACTGTATAGATGGGGATTCAGAAAGATTAGGAACCACTGGTTGAAATTGGAGATATGTCTCCATTTGTGCATCTCCAAGTCTATAGATAGATATTATATATATATATATATATATATATATATATTAGGAGTATTTTTACTGGAGTAATATTTCATTAGGGTGTATAGGTACTTTAACTGATTTGTGTACTCTGTCCAACACTTGTCTGAGACAGAAGAATGTGTCTTGAAAACTCTTGATTACATTCTATTCTTGCATATTATCGACTTCCTTAAATAGATTTAAATGTTTGTGGTAAGATATTTACATTTTGGAATTTGTATGTCATTGCATCTGTTGCTTTTCAGTAAAACCATCTGCAATCGGTCATTTAGATTTTTTTTCTATCTGAAGTTCTGTTTTTTTTTTTCTGTAATGTCTGGAATTCTGAACAGGGTTTTTGAGACCGAGAGCTCTTCAAGCTATAATCACTTCTTTCAGGATGTGGCCTTAGTGGAGTGAGATTTGATTGGCTGTTGCCGTGGGAGCTGGGAGACTCATCGCGGTGGGTTACTAGCAGCAGGAAGTGATTGGTTGGTAGGTGCGGCTGTAAGAGGTGAATGGTTTCCGTCTACCAAATGTCAGTATTTAGAAGAGGAGACTGAGTGTTGGCACCTGGGAGTCTCTTTTGCGCACTTTATAACCCCAGAGTGATTCTAGCACTGAAGACTGATATCATGTATCCATTACCCGAAAGCTAGGATTCTCAGAAATTAGTAAATGCACTAAGATGTTGTAATATCATAATCATAATAATAAAATCAGTAGCTGCATTTACATGGACCCTACTAATCCGATCGTAATAGGACTAGAAGCTCAATCAGAATAAAAAAGTAACATGTAACCACGTCAATCGGATTGAATTGGCCAGATCTGACTAAAATTTCGATCGGATTGTATGGGGTGGTTTATTCCTTTTGTAATCCGAGCGAGAGGACATGTAAACACTGGATCGGATTAAAAACCGAAACTGGAAAGTACTGCGCATGCGCAGTGACTTAGAAATAGCGTAATGACACATGACACGCGGAACGAGCAGTTCTTCCTGGTGAATAAAATGTCATAAATGAGTGTCCAGTCATTATAAAACTCCCCTTTCACTCAGCGTCTGTGAAGTGGAGCAGCACAACGTCCTACCAGTCCTTGTTTAAGACTATCATCCACAGACGACTGGTTTTGGGTGCAGGAAGGGGCACTTTTACTGCTTTATAAAGTAAGCAGCACTGCACAACAGTTCATGTGCTGGTCGTCGCCTAATTAGGACCCAAAGTAGATAAATATCACGTGTGCTTTTTAAAGCAAAAAGTGTCCATGTAAACGTACCTAGTGAATAAAGGCCTGCTGTAGCGAACTGATGTGTTTTTGTAAAAAAAAAAAAAAATCCATATTTAAAACGATATAAACAGTTTTGTGTAACTTCCGCTAACTGTCGTACATGCCTTCACGAGAGCCTGCCTTTCTGACGTAGGCGTAGCGCATGTGTGTGTGTCTCGCGAAAACCAACATTTGTTTACAGGAGCAAAGGAAGCAAAGTTTCCTTACTTTACCAAAGGAAAACTAGTCTCCTCTTGGCTTATATCAAAATCCTATTACAAATCCTCGTTTTGTACTTCTAATTCGTGACCGGCATTTTGTTTTGTTCTCTCTTCGCAAGGTTTTCACAAACCTTGCAAACTTAGTCGAATTCAGCTGTGAGATCTTGTGAAGTGTGCATTTGTATATTGCCTGATCGCGTGTTCTCTGCGTGACGGTCAGTCCATGCGAATTGAATACAAATGGGGAGAGTTCAGCTCTACTGGAGATGCCCGATCGACAAACTTTAAACTCGTGATTTCAAACTATGCTGCGCTTTATACATTTGCCCACTGCCAAATCCACATCATTTTCACTGTGCTGTATGTAAAATTAAGTGTTACCTTGGCTTTATTTGAAAAAAATATGATTCCCAATGCACATAAACTTTCCAGATTACTAAGTGCCCTGTTGGTTACAGTGTTTACTTCCTTTGTATTATATTTTTATTAAATATTTATTTATTTGTGAAAAATACTTTGTCATCTAAAGTATAAGTATGTTTATTTTACTAATTTATTTTTTAATCCATTTTCAAATTATTTATTTATTTAATGTCTTAAATATTAATTAAATAAATAAAATGACATCGGCTTTATATCGGACATTCCACCGTGTATATTGACATTTGCATCAGCTGTCAAAAAACTATATCAGTCGACCACTAACTAGGATCAGTGAGGTTTGTTCTTGTGCATCAAGCTGGTACGGTTTAAGTTTGATGTGCTCTATGCATGTGCGTTAATCAGTATTTATAATCAGTGGGTGATGCAGGACGCGCAGGCATAGCATAAGCTCCAGTGAGAATATGCTAGTCTCGCGAGAACCAAGTTTTGTTTACAGGAGCAAAGGAATCAAATTTTCCTTTGTTTAGCAAAGGCAAACAGTCTCCTCTTGGCTTATATCACAATCCTCTGACATTTTTCTTTACAAATACTTCTTTTGTACTTCTAATTCATGACTGGTGTTTTGTTTTGCTCTCTCCTCTTCATTTCCGCGTTTGCCTACATTCTACATCATCCGCTGGAATGCCCTCTCTCGTGTACACGAATATGACAGTTAGCTGAAGCTAGAGAACACGGTTTATAAAGTTTTAAATATGGATATTTTTCTTACAAAAACTCTATGAAAAGCATCATTGGTTTCTATTTACAATGTGTTTTTGCAGCATTGAGAATTGTAGCCAATCTCAGACATGTCTGTTGAACATGTGAATGCAAGGGCCAATCAGAGGCATTTTTTACGGCAGAGTTTGTTTAGTGAGAGCTCTGCACGCACACAATTTGTGTACTCACATTAGGCACGGTTGCCTTGAACCGAGCCCGAGCGATTACACCCCACTCCCCACTCCCCCGCTGGCCTGCACTCACACTTGCACTAAACTTTCCGGGCCGGAGCACACTTGTCATGTATGAGATAACGGAGAAAACCACTTTCGCTAATATTCTGCCGAATAATTAATAATAATTAATTTATAATTTATGCCGTGCATTGATTTTCACTTGTATGTATCAGAAAATTATTACGGAGACAGCTGAGGTTAATTAAATAATTTGCAGCTTTACTCGCAAACTACATTTCCTGTTCATCAATAAGGTAAGAACCAGAGCCATTATAAACCTAAATATACTTGATTATATTAAATTAATTGAAAAGTGTAGTGTAGTAGTAGTAATAGAATATGTTTGCGGTCGTAATGATGACAGTAAAATACAAAACACACAAAATAAAATAATAATAAAAAACAAAATAGTATCTGTTCTGCTCTCCGGCGCGATTAGCGCTCAGCCCGAGCGCAGCACGAAGGGCTCACGCTAGTCAAACAAACCGGGCTTTGGGGGTCAAACGCGCTCGGGCGCGGTTCAAAACGCCTAGTGTGAGTACACCCTTTGTTTCATTATAACCAACAAAGTATAAACAGGATATAAATCATTTTTGATAACAGCAAGATATTACACTCAGTCAGTCTGCTTGCACTACAGGGGAACTGAAGTGATATTAGTTTCATTATTATAATCAGTTTGATTATTATGGGAGCGCTCTTTGCTTGGAATATAAATTTCCTTTTACATAAACCATTAATAAATGTATTAACTCATTCATAATTTGAATAAAAGTTTTATTTTAAATTCAGCTAAATACACACCATGTTAAAATGTGGGAATCTGAAATTGCTGTTTTTTTTTACATAGTGTTAATGGATGGGACAAAAAAATCTGAACTGTCCATTAAGTCTTGCAGTGTAAGTGCAAGTGACTTGCTTTTGTTCTGTTACCTGTAATATGTTTCCTTGTTTTTCGTTTTGTTGCTAACTTTTCATTTGATCTTTTTAATGGAGTGTTTACTTAACTGAACAATATTTAAAGGCTACATGCTAATGTTTTAATGTATTACTTATAAGTATTAATAGCATTAATAATTAACAAATTTCATTTGTTTAATATTTTTATTTTCCAGTAGTTTAAAAAATATATTAAAACGAAACAGTTACAATAGATTTTGGTATGGTACTGAAATTGGTACCATTAAATTTTACTGGTATTTACTGACTACTGAAATGTTGGTACTGTGACAACATTAGTCCCTATCGCCCCAGGCTGAAATCTCTGTGGGCCTCCCATGGCTGTGGCTGTGGATCCCGGAAATCATTACCTTTCCCCACTTAATGACAGCCCTGGGTATAAGGATGCAGCATAGCAAAGTCTGAATAGCTTTGGAATGCACTCTGTTTTCTTGCGACACATGGCATAGGCTCTTTATCCTCTCACACACACTGGGGCTCTGAATAATGAAATAGTCACTGTAAGATGTAAAGGCTATTCAGTGAGGAAGTGGCATCAGTCTAAACATAGCCATGTGTCACTGTTTGACTGAACCCAGAGAACGTTCTCCCTTATATCACAGGCTACAGCTGCAGCAGGGACTATATATAGATGCCTTTTCCACACTCACACACACATATACATATTCTTCCTTGGCTTGCAACGTCTCTGCCTTTACCACCTACAGTGCATCAAGCAGTGTCTGTCACCCACACCCCGTCTGTTGCTAATGTATATGTACTTGTTTGTGTGCACACATGGTAGTGAATGGTTGAAATTAATGAGTAAGGTATCAAATACACTGTTTTTACTTTGTCATAAGAGTCAAATCAAGTTGCATTTTTTTATAGTGTATACAATACAGCAGTTTTACATTGATATTACAGTGTTAATGTTGGAAAATTTAGATAATGTTAGAAGATTATGAAACAAATTCAATTTTAAAATGTAAAGTAGCTCTACAGAAGGTAAGTGTCATTATTCAGCTCAAATTAAGTTTAGTAACTTTGTTGCAAAGTTAATAAATTATTAAATGAGTTCAGTTCAGCTGTAAGCAGCCCTGTAGAAGGTAAAATATTGATTCATTTTAGTTCAATAATAATGTTAATAAAGTGGTGTCATTATCCAGTTCAATTCAGTTCAAATTTTGTTCTCAAGAAGAAGAGCACAAACCTTTTTACTCCACCAAAATATTACGTCATCAGCTTGTGTATCATTTGTCCTTGTGTACTAATATTAAAGGGGTCATATGATGTTGCTAAAAATAACATTATTTTGTGTATTTGGTGTAATGAAATGTGTTTATGCGGTTTAAGGTTAAAAAAAACATTATTTTCCACATACTGTACATTATTGTTTCTCCTCTATGCCCCGCTTTTCTGATACACGACGATTTTTACAAAGCTCATCGGTCTGAAAAGCGAGGTTTGCTCTAATTGGCCAGCTATCCAGTGCGTTGTGATTGGCCGAATACCTCAAGCGTGAGAATATCTCTTTGGATTTGAGACTTTAGTCTTTGCAACTTTACAGATCTTCTTTATGCACCAAGAGCTTGTAACACTCCAAAGAGAAAGGAAAATTTGAAATCGCATCATATGACCCCTTTAATAAGGAAAGTGCAATCAACTAATCATTTACTGTCAGAATATTTGATTAATTGTTTTCAAGATTATTGTTTGTGTTGTTGTCATGCAATTGCACAATGAAGCCATTCATCCATCGGCTTTGTGTTCCTCCTAATTGTGTGAAACGCCTCCCAAACTCTTGAAATGTTTTAGTTCACAAAGATATTATAAGCATTTTAACTGCCACACACAAGCACACACCCAAACATATATAATTGCACACACACACACCGGTTATAATGGAATAAATCCAGTTTATCCACTGCAATACAGGAACTGAAGTCAGGTTTATAGCTGCCACACCTTGAGTGATGCATTAATAATAAACTACAGAGGATGGAGGGAATGGGCTAATTAACACAAGCCTCAAAAGAAATACAGCCCACCCACTCCCCTCCCTTTACCGCTTTGATCTAAAATATATTCCACTTTCACATTATACTCTGTGATATCATCAAATCTCAGTTATTGTACCCACACCACTATCAGTCCCTAATAGAGCATTTTATATTGGCTGGCAGGCATTACTAGAGATTCTGGGCTTCTTGAACTGGTCTTTGTTTCAGCCCCCCTTGGAAACCACATGCCAGTTTTACAAACATCTGCAGAGTGGGAAAATATAGAACCTATATTTCCAACATATTCATTTTCTTTTTTTTTTGCCTTAAAAAGGAACTCGTCTTATTGTGTTCACCCCAAGGAAATTGCGACTGACCGTTGTATTTCTCCTGCTTCACACATATCAATCATTTTTATGGAGTTGGCAAGGCTGATAATCTGGTCATCATGACAATGGTTTGTGATGAAGTCAGATTACTTTATGTCAGAGTTTGTTGGAAAATCATTAAATGACAAGTATGATCACAACAGTGTACAGCCTGCAGCTTGTGATCACATCGGGGTCATTTGAAAATTCCAATCTGAATTTGTGCAATTGTTCATGCTTTTGCTGACCCAGAGAGAGAATTTTCATGCACTATTTAATCAAAGAGGTACAAGGATGAAAGTTGGTCTTTATCTGGATGATGATCTGAACACTGATGCTAATAGTAGCACTCAAAAAGTAATTTAATGCATTGAATAAAGATAAGTTAGGTAACTTGTCTTTTCTCAGTTCGACAGTCACTCATTCTCATCTCTTCTGGGACAACAAGTGACTGTGGATTAAAACAAAATATTTGCATGAAAAATGGCACTTCAGTAATGTTTCCATTGCCTTTCCCTCAGTGAGTAGTTTCTAGCCCTCATTCTGTTTTTACGTCTGTTTTTGTCAGAGCATTTAGTAAATGACATTTTTATACCCATGCAGCCTTTGTAGCATGTTCATATTTTGTAAATTACTAGAAAAAAATAGTGTTCTTCAATATCATGAGAGAAAAAAGTTTTTGTACAAAAAGATCTCCACTTCTGTCTTAACACAAAGAAAAATATATGATTGGTTGGGATTTAGATTATTCATTCATTCATTCATTCATTCCAAATGCCACAAACTACTTCATATTTGTCAGCCATTATGTTTTTGGTCAATTGCTCCACATGACATTTTACAACCTGAACTAACCTCGCTAAAAAGATCAAATCATCTGATATTTTAAGAGACTTGTTGACAGTTTCACGCAAGATTAGGGTCTGCAGGTCTGATTTATAATATAATTTCTTGCATTATTTGCATTTCCTGATTTTTTATAATATTAATAAGCAGTAAAGCAGTTTTAGCCCTGTGATAGACTGGCCATCTGTCCAGGATGTTTTCCCCAGCTGTAGTCCAAGACTACAGGGATAGGCTCCAGCATCCTCACCCAGAAAAGTGGCTCTGAGAATTGGTAGATGAATGAATGAAGCAGTTTTTTTTTCTTTACTCCACTATCTAAAATACATAACTAGGATTCCCTTTCAAGAATTTTATTCTTTTAATGAGTTTTTTTTTTCTCTTCATTCTGATATCTGGGCAATTGTTTCACCCTGCCATTTTCATTTTGAAAATGTAAAATACATTTTAATTCAAGCATAAAAAACATGCTAATCATATAAGAGGTGTATTCAAGCTCTACTATATCAAAGAATAATTACATGGCAAAAATGTACTGCTCCTGTTAAGTGCATTGGTCATTATTATTTTTATAAATTATAATGTAAATACTGTATTTTTACCTACATCACAACTGTCAGCACACCTAAAAGAGGTGCAAAAAAAGGTGTCCCTTTGCACCACCTGGCAGATATTTTGTGAACAAGTCTTCTTTATGAGGTGGTAATGGTCATTCTGGGTGGCTACCTACTGTCTACCTGCGTCTAATCGCTTTTAAACGCTTTTAAACACACATCGTTCCTATGCCTGTTAGGAAGGCTAAATGTCTGTCTGGCAGCTTTAAATATTTCTTGGTAGTCAGTTAGTTAGGACTCATTATCTCACAGCCAAGACTCATTAACAGAGTCAGAGAGTCAGAGTAGCTTTGTCATTTCAGCACAGCGAAATGAAACGGCGTTCCTCTAGGACCATGGTACTACATAAGACAACACACAACAAAGACTACAAAAAATGATATTAAATAGACTAAAACAAGAGTTAAACAAGAATTAAAAGAGAAGAGCTGGAAAAATAAGAACAAAAATAAAAAAAGTTAACTTTTAAATGCTGACTACAAAAGACCACAAAGACTACAAACAGAAATCAAAATAAAGAACATTCAGGTTTCGACTTTGGTCTTTATCCACTCCTGTTCTTTTCAGTCATTTGGTTTATGCACAGTTTTCGGGTGATTATGTATATAATCAACTGAAGTATGACGTATTTAAAAAAAAATAATTAATCAATGTAGTCTTCTTTAGCTTCATGTCCTGTAATGCCCAGTTTATGGTGGATTAGATTTTGATGCTATGTATGATCTTGTAATTTTTTTCTTTCTCCGAACCAGTTAATGCAGAACATTGCAGTACATTGTGACTCACTTTAAAGCACCAAGAATGTAAACAAAAAAGTATTTTCCATTATAGACATTGTATAAAAGTATTTTGCTTCGATCAGTTTTTGTGAAAAACCACACAGTATTTAAGCTATTTTTACAAAAACAAATCATGGCTGTCATTAGTCTTCTGTGTGTGTGTATACCCCCTCACGTCTCCATTATGACAGCAGGCGTCATCAGTATATCATGTTTTACACCATTGTTTTCAAATGTGACAACAGCATTATCTGACATAAAATGGAGGGGTTAAATTGTCAGATCTTACAACTGTACACCATAAAACTACACAGTGGTCTGAATGTAAAGGCACTGCAAGTACTGTTAAAAACAAGTGAAGCTGAGAAGGCTGGAATCCATAGCAAGCTAAGAGCTACCCCAACCTACTTCTATTAGTTGGCTACCACCACTGTTCATTTAATTCATTACTACAACATATGCGACTGGCTACTTGCTGTACTGGTGACAGGACTATGAGTGCTAAGTGTTTAAAAAATCCATGGCCACCTCTTGGACACCAAAGGCATATGAGAGGTCATCTATGCCAGGGGTTCCCAAACTTTTTTGTCAGCCAAACCACTTAAATATAAAATATTTCAAATGTGTAAATAAAGTAAACCTAGTTCACATTGCATTCCCAAATGCTTGTTAAATTTGCAGCATTGTGTTTTGATAATCATACTATATCATGCTTAACATGCTCCCCTTTTTACTATTTCTTTATTTTACATTCAATATAATTTATTATTGGCTTTTCATTAACTTATCAACCCCCATTTGAGAAACCTGTATCTAGGCCATTACTGATGACAGTACTTGAACTTTGTAGTTTGTCCTCCTGTCTGCAATTTAGATGATGTGGAGAAAGCACAATAATTTCAGAAGGCATGAGGCTTTCATACTATAAGATTTTAATGGCTATTTCCGGAGCAACATAGATGCAAGTGTTAAATGTTGTAGTAAGCCATTATAGCTAATTATATTTAACCATCCATGAAATATTCATGCATTTTTAATAATGAATGCTTTTCTGAAGTGAGGGAGTGTCTTTAATGTTTGGCTATGGTCAGGTCTCTGAAATAAACTCATCTTACATTATGTCTGAGGCCCCATTGGATTAGACCTTAGATTGTCCTTTTATCTTCATAATGTGTTGGGAACAGTGTAAGCAACAATATTAAAATTGATCATTGCTGAGGATTTAAGACTCACTTATTTATCCTTTGTATGATAAATTCTCTGCCTTTGTAAAATATCTGGAAAAAAAAGTCAGAGCAGTGGCATATTAAAGCAAAATGCCTTTGTTTTTGACGAATACTAAAAGTGAGCCACAAGTTTTGATGTGCCAGAACTCGTACTTTTTCCAGACACTTCACAAAGGTAAATAATATGACATAAAATGCATCATATTTTATGTGCCATTATATAATATGTCATATGGTGTCATTATTTTGTCCTAATTCCCAGCTTTTAGTCACTAATATCCTTATTATAGCCAAGGTTATGTAGTCTAACTATGTCCAAATGACTAAATGACATGAATTTCAAGCTGATTTGGTAGTTATTGCATAGTCCCAATTTAATTGCTTTCATCTATTGTATTGTATCTCAAAAGTGCAAAAAAAGAAAGTAATCCTTAGTCAATAGAAGATTACAAAAACATATGCAGACTACATTTTTTTTAAGTAAAAAAAGTAATATTAATAATAATAATTGGTTACACTTTATTTTAAGGTGTCCTTGTTACAGTGTAATTATACATTTAAATACTGAGTAATATTAATTAACTACATGTATTTGCTATATGTTAGGATTAGGGTTTGGCTTAGGGTTACTTGCATGTAATTATGCATAATTAATTTTTATTATAATAGTAATTACATGTAACGTGTAACAAGGACACCTTAAAATAAAGTGTTACCTAATAATTCTGTCCTTTACTCAACCTCATCACTTCCTTAAACCTGTATGATTTTCATTTAAGTTTAGCATCAGAGCTTTATTGTGTATTGCTGTACACCCAAAGTGCTTTACAATCATGAGGGGGATCTCTCATTCTCTCATACATGACATGAAGTTACTTTTTGATTACTTTTAGATTACTTTTCACCTTTTGATTACTTTTAGATTACTTTTCACCTAACTCGTTTATCATATGGATTTAAATAGGATTGTGTGCCAAATTTATATAAAAATGCAAAGAAAAAGAAAATATTCCATTATTGCATTCCAAATATTCCATTGTTACTGATAACATGAAGTGCACCAAACATTACATCTAGATTTCCAAAACTGGGGATTATGAAGGAACTGCAGGGGGTTCGTGAGTTTAATGAAAAACAAATAATTATATAAATCATAACAATGTAAAATCTAAATAAATCATTTTAAAATAACATAATTCAAAATAAAACACTTACAAAAAAAAAAGGTCTTGTGTGAATGCCCACAAAACCGGAAGACTTTCTGTGTGTGTAAATGGTAGGCTATTTTAGAAAAGAAAATGTAAAAGATGAAAAAGAAAATTTGGGGAGAATCCATAAATTATAAATAATTTATTGTTATTGTATGAATTATATGTAATCATGTAAGTATTTGATTCAGAGTATTTTAAAATGTAATTTAATCTAATTACAATCACTTAATTTTTGTGTAACACTTTATTTTAAGGTGTCATTGTTACACATTACATGTACAATAAACAATAAATTATGCATAATTACATGCAAGTAACCCTAAGCCAACCCCTAATCCTACCCCTAACCATATAGTTAGTACATGTAGTTAATTACTCAGGGCTTAAATGTACAATTACACTGTAACAAGGACATCTTAAAATAAAGTGTAACCAATTTTTGGAATCTGATTACGTAATCCAGATTACATGTAATAAATTACTATCCAGCTCTAAATAGCAGAAAGGCTCTCAAGATCCAAAATAAATAAATACATAAAAATAAATAAATTAAAGTAACAAAAAAGCATCATAAAAGTTGCTCTTGATAATATCAGGTAATATTAGTCCTTTGGAACCAGTCTCTATGTTTTCGTTCAGGATGTCAGTGTTTGTTTTTAATTACATAACTACAGATGATGTCTGGCTTGACTAATGTTTGCTTTGAGTTTATAATTATATAGAAAAATATGAGTCTGTTTCAAGGGAAATGTCTTGTTTTTTGTCTCCAAAAAGATTAAATAGTAGAATTCAGTCCTGGCATTTTCCCCCTTACACCCAAGACTATACCAGATGCATTTGCTGATGTGATGCCCCTCTGCAACTTGAGTCTGTTTAACACTGAACGTGTCACATTCCAACATTCCAGCCGATGTTCCAAATACATTTGTCATGTTGTCGGAAGCAGTGTAGTATGTCAAAAATAGAATGGTTTATCTAGTTACTGTTGGTGACTGCAGGTATATTTACTTTTAATACACCACTTCACTCATGTTTGGTGTAGACAGGGTGCAAATCACACAATTATATAGGCCAGTGTCATGACTTCACAACTTATATAGTGTCACATCATAGCATGATGAAGTTAATCACCATGGAATCTATACCATTTTGACCCAGATTAATTGAATATTGAACATTATGAAATTTAAAATCTCATGAATCCTTTAATTAATCCTTTGCTTCAGTCTCCTGTTCCTGCCTTTTAGGTTTGCTCAGACTCAATCTCCTCACCTGTTCTCTCTCTTTCTTTTGAATCGTTTTATCTGTGTAGGACCCTAGAAGCAAGCACAAGTTTAAGATCCACACCTATGGCAGTCCCACATTCTGTGACCACTGTGGATCTCTTCTGTATGGACTCATACACCAAGGGATGAAATGTGACTGTAAGTACCATACTAAACAATTTTTTGCCGAAGGGTGGTTCTAGGGTCAGTGGTTATTTGGGACTTTTCTATGTCAATGTACAGTATATGGAGTAATCATTTGATTAACTATTGTAATATTATGTTACTATTATGTTAAAATATTATGTGCAAGGTATTATTTTCATTAAGTCAATCTGAAATCAGGGAACTCCTGCTTTATGCAAATGTGTGTGTGTTCACAGCCTGTGATATGAATGTCCATAAGCAGTGTGTGATGAATGTGCCAAGCCTTTGTGGAACGGACCACACAGAGAGACGAGGACGTCTTTACTTGAAGATCGAGGTGATAGAAGACAAAATGCATGTCACAGGTGAGTTTCCATGTTTTTCATGGCCAATGGTGCAACAAGTTCATTTTATTTTTCAAGTTCATTTTATTTGTAGAGCACATATACAACAGCCACCAGGCTGACCAAAGTGCTTTTCAGAAGAGCAACAATTTTACCACATACACAGAGAACAAACCAGACAAAAATTTAAAACCGCACGTTTAAAAATTACCATATCACAGTAGTCAATACACTAAGGAAAACAAATAAGTTTTTAGCAAGGACTTAAAAACAGACAAAGAAGGGGCCATTCTAATCTCTAAAGGTAGGGTATTCCAGAGTCGTGGCCCTGCCACCGCAAATGCACGCTCCCCTCTACGCTTAAGCCTAACGTGAGGGACCACCAACAAGGCCTGGTCACAGGATCGTAGGCTTCTAGACGGAGTATAGAAGTAAAGAAGGTCAGATAGATAGACAGGAGCTTGGTTATGTAGGGATTTATATACAAAGAGGAGAATTTTAAAGTCTATTCTCTGACAAACCGGCAACCAGTGTAGAGATCTAAGAATTGGAGTGATGTGTTCATGTTTACGACACTTTAAAAGAAGTCTGGCCGCAGCATTTTGGACAAGCTGAAGACGCGCAATTTGAGATTTAGATATACCGCAATATAAAGAATTGCAGTAATCTAGACGAGACGTAACGAACGCATGAACAGCCATTTCTAGAGTTTTTGGAGTGAGAAAGTTTTTAATTTTAGACAGTAAACGAAGCTGATTGAAACTGGACCCAATGACAGAAGATATATGTTTATTACATTTTAAATGCTGGTCGACTAGAATAGCTAGGTTCCGCACCCGCGAGGATCTAAAAACGGATAAACTTTCTGACTCAGGGCTTATACACTGAGAGTTATCATTTGGACCGAAAACAATTACCTTGGTCTTGTCTTCATTTAGGAAGAGGAAATTTTGGACTAGCCTTGATTTAACCTCATCTAAACATTTCAGAAGAGAAGTAATCGCAGTGGAATTGTTTTTCTTGATTGGTAGATAGATTTGAGTGTCATCTGCGTAGAAATGAAAAGACACACCATGTTTTCGTAGAATAGAGCCCAGAGGTAACATGTAAAGAGAGAATAGAGAGGGAGCTAAAATAGAGCCTTGTGGAAGGCCACAGGTCAGAGGAGCAGGGGAAGAGGAAAAATTACCCAACTTCACTAAAAACTTTCTGTCAGACAGGTATGACTGAAACCATTTCAGAACGTTTGCTTTTAGACCTACCCAAGACTCTAATCTAGATAATAGTGAGGAGTGGTCTATGGTATCAAAAGCAGCCGATAAATCTAAAAGAATAAGAACTCTCC
>NW_015654075.1:54027-55885 GCF_001515625.1 Sinocyclocheilus rhinocerous
GACGGAGAATAGACGTAAAGAAGGACAGATAGATCGACAGGAGCTTGGTTATGTAGGGATTTATATACAAAGAGGAGAATTTTAAAGTCTATTCTCTGACAAACCGGCAACCAGTGTAGAGATCTAAGAATTGGAGTGATGTGTTCATGTTTACGACACTTTAAAAGAAGTCTGGCCGCAGCATTTTGGACAAGCTGAAGACGCGCAATTTGAGATTTAGATATACCGCAATATAAAGAATTGCAGTAATCTAGACGAGACGTAACGAATGCATGAACAGCCATTTCTAGAGTTTTAGGAGTGAGAAAGTTTTTAATTTTAGACAGTAAACGAAGCTGATAGAAACTGGACCCAATGACAGAAGAGATATGTTTATCAAATTTTAAATGCTGGTCGACTAGAATACCTAGGTTCCGCACCCGCGAGGATCTAAAAACGGATAGACTTTCTAACTCAGGGCTTATACACTGAGAGTTATCATTTGGACCGAAAACAATTACCTCGGTCTTGTCTTCATTTAGGAAGAGGAAATTTTGGGCTAGCCATGATTTAACCTCCTCTAAACATTTCAGAAGAGAAGTAATCGCAGTGGAATTGTTTTTCTTGATTGGTAGATAGATTTGAGTGTCATCTGCGTAGAAATGAAAAGACACACCATGTTTTCGTAGAATAGAGCCCAGAGGTAACATGTAAAGAGAGAATAGAGAGGGAGCTAAAATAGAGCCTTGTGGAAGGCCACAGGTCAGAGGAGCAGGGGAAGAGGAAAAATTACCCAACTTCACTAAAAACTTTGTCAGACTGGAATGACTGAAACCATTTCAGAACGTTTGCTTTTAGACCTACCCAAGACTCTAATCTAGATAATAGTGAGGAGTGGTCTATGGTATCAAAAGCAGCCGATAAATCTAAAAGAATAAGAACTCTCCGGAAAGTCTCCGGAATCAGTAGAGAGGTAAATATCATTTAACACTCTCAAAAGGGCGGACTCAGTGCTGTGAGCAGACTTAAAACCAGATTGAAAAACCTCATAAATACAATTACTAGTCAGAAAACGTTGAAGTTGATTCAGCACAATTTTCTCCAAAACTTTTTAAATGAAAGGTAAAACAGAAATAGGGCGAAAAATTTTTAGGACAGAAGGATCCAGTGAAGGCTTCTTTAGCAGAAGAGTGACCGTAGCGACTTTAAGGTTGGCAGGAACAGAGCCAATTTGGAGACACTTATTAATAAGAGACACCAAACCTGGCCCAATCGAATCGATAATTAATTTTAAAAATCTCGGGTGAATGATATCAGAATGAAGGTTTAAGCTTGTCAATCACTTGCTTCAATTCCTGGAGGTTGATAGGTTCAAAAACATCCAAAAATGCAGAGGTAGATGACATAATTGGAGAGACAGTTAAAGTTAAAGTGGGGCAGACGCTAAGCCTTAAGTTAATAATTTTGTCACTAAAATATCTCAAGAAGCTTTCACAGAGAGCATCAGAGGCAACAGGCAAGGTGTTAACTGAAGGATTTGTGACAGATTGAATAATTGAAAACAAAACCTTAGGTTTAGAATGATTACTTTCAATTAGATTAGAAAAGTATGCAGAGAGTTCTTTAAAATTGTTACTATCCCACCCCCGCGTCCACTCGGATGAGGAGAGTTAAAAAAATGTACAGTCAGCAGGGATCAGATCAGAAAAAGGAGTTAGATCACCAACCTTTATCCAGGATTCCATGATAAACATAAAATCCAAGTTGTGAGATGAGTGAAAATCATTTAATAAGAAGGTCTTATTCACCAAGGAACGGGCATTTAATAATGCCATCTTCGGTGAAGAAATAATATCAGGAGATGAGGACGCTCTTTTCA
>NW_015654075.1:59102-66797 GCF_001515625.1 Sinocyclocheilus rhinocerous
CTTTATCCAGGATTCCGTGATAAACATAAAATCCAAGTTGTGAGATTAGTAAAAATCATTTAATAAGAAGGTCTTATTCACCAAGGAACGGGCATTTAATAATGCCATCTTCGGTGAGGAAATAATATCAGGAGATGAGGACGCTCTTTTCAGCGAGCGCAGATTTCCGTGAGTTACTCCCCGTCGTCGGGAGCCGAGGCTGATTCGGTGGAGACCGGCACGAGAACCAGGACTCGGGTGCAGGGGGAGAACAGGACGAAGCCACTGGTAGGCCAAATCCAGCGGGCGCCAGGCAGCTGAGCCGCCGCAAAATGACCCGTGGGAAGGATCCGAGAGAAAGCCAGCCCGCAGATGAGCTTTAAGCTTCACGATGTATCCTCCGCGTTTGCCTCGTTTCCTCCTTCGCTTTCTCAGCAGGATGCCGAGGGGCCACCGGCGGATACAATCCGGGATAACCGCCTGGAACGACTCATTCCTATTGCCAAAGGAGCAGTCCACATCCAAAGTGTAAGAGTTGGTGAATGTGTCCACAACTGAGTTGCGGATGTCCAAGTGTGCTTGACGGTTGTAGATTAAAAGTGTGTAGCAGTTTAAAGACAGAGCAGACAACCAGACAAGCAAACATGAGAGCAACAGACGGCATGCCGAATACACAGGCGCTATCTTGGATCCGATGACAGTGAGTGTCAGAATTAATTTGTCAACAGTGCAAAACATGTCAATGCTGTTCCATATCTGTTTCCCAAGGTGTCCTTCAGGGTTCTGTATTTGGTCCACTGCTCTTTATTTGCTATATGCTTCCACTTAGTCACATATTTTACCAGCACAACCTCAACTTTCAAGGCTATGCTGATTACAAACAAACGTTAACTTTTTTTAATGTCAACTGGACATTAGTTCCCAACTCTCTGCCCTGCTCCTTTCACAATGTCAAGATTTGAATGACCAGCAAATTCCTCAAAAGCACATAAAATGTATTGTTAGTCAAATGACTTATAAGTTGCTTCAGAAACTACCTGTAGTTTTTACCATAAAGTGTCTGCTAATGCTGATGGTGTTCAAGTTGACAATTCTCTCACATAATCTCTCCATGACCTTTTTACCTTTTGAATTCAAAACTCAACTTGAAAATGCATCTCTTTACATTGTGTTGCTATGGTTTCTAAATCCAGTTTTACCTGTTCTGTCCCAATACACTTGTATTCTTTTGTTAGTGCATGCTTTGCTTTCATTATACTGTGTGCTGTTTAGGAATGCACCATAATTGGGGACATCATAAAGGTAACATAAAGAAAAGCAAAAATATTGATCAAAAATATGAATAGAAACCAAATGAGCTGTAACAGTTAAGATAAAAGAATCATTGACATGGAAAATAATCATATATAATGTAAACATTAATTGTGCACACACTATATTACAGTTTAAATGTTATATTGCATATTCACAGTACATTTGGCACAAATGTGCTTGTACTTTATAAAAATCAGTTGAGAGTTTTTTTTTCTACATATCATAATTGTCAAAAAATAAAGATCATTACAGAATAATAATGAATAATTTCCTTTTTTCCCCTAGATAATCAATGTACAATATTTTATTTCATTTTTAGTTTGAGCCTCTTATTGTGAAGTCACACCACTTGGAGGAATGTGATGTAATTCATTTAAAATGATCTAAATTCATTCACATATAAATACAATACATTATTAGAGTGTGTGAAAAATTATACAGGTTGCAACAATGGCCATGCAAACTGTAAGCAGCATCCACAGCACATATATATAAACTGTGCCGTGGATGTTGCTTAAAGCATGCCAATCAGCAATGTGAATCAGTCCGTCAGTGAGCAGACAGTGGGCGGTCCGTTGTGACATTTAAAGGGGGGGTGGGGGTACAATGCTGTTTCATGCATTCAGAGTTGTTTACACTGTTAAAGAGTTGGATTATCATGCTAAGCATGGACAAAGTTTCAAAAAACAATTTGGACGTATGACAGAGTATTTCTGTGCCAAAAATCTTACTTCTGGGTTCGTACAAGTTTCGGAGAGTTTTTTTCGATCGTGGCTCTTAACGTTTGACGTAAACGAGGGTGGAACTCCTTATATGGGCATTTCTCCTGGACGAACGCACCCGCGCACGCATTGACCAGAGCAAGAGCGAGATCGCGCTCATCAACGCGCTTTATCCGGCGGCAGCGCTGCACGGGACTTGCTCGGGAAGAAAGTCTCCAATCCAAAGAAGTGTGTTTTTGGTTGTAAGGGAAAGATAACTTTGTTCAGCTTCCTAAAGAACCCAGCATTATGTAAACAGTGGATACAGTTTTTTTTCCCGGAGCAGAAACGGAGTTTAACTAGTGTGTTTGTTGATGAACGTTTTATAAACAAGGCCTAGTTCGACACTGGATTTGCACATCGTTTGATACTGAAAGATGGAGCGGTCCCAGCTATAAAAGATCCCGGTCATGATTCAGAACTACAGACGGCAAGTGAAACGGCATCAAATCAAATGTCTGTTTTGTTGGCATTCGGCGCCCAAGTGCTCGTCACTCTTTAGCTCCGCCCACGGCGCACCTCCAGGAGCTTGGCTTTTTCCAGAGAGAACCGTAAAGCTGTATCTTTCTTTCATAAATATGATAAAACTAAAGACTTTTTGGAGATATGAAGGATGCAGTACTGAGGTTAGTGTCGTTGTAGATGCTCTTTGTATTCTGTTTTTTCAAATAAATTCCAAACGCTGCTACCCTGATACTCTGTGTTGTGTTGTCACCAGTATATTACCCTTAAAACCTTACATTTTGTATGTATAGCATTTGTACAGCTGAGCTCCTGTATTATAGCATTGCTTTCAGTAGAAGAGCCTGAAGGCCCCGGTCAGATCCACACATTCAGAGTCTGGAGTGCTGGAGCTGCACCTGCAGAATCAGCCTGATTACAACGTGCCAGCTAACTGCACACACACACAGCTGCAGTGTGATTTAGTCTGTGTGACGTTCACTGGTTGAGGAAGAAAATGCCATTAGCAGAATGTCAGACTGATAAGTTCAAGAATAGATCACAGGCTGCATTCACACTCACTGTGTGAGTGTGCATGCATGCGCGAGTGCACTAATAGAGGGCTTTGTTTGCTTGTTGGCATACACATATGTGCTTATGAGTATGTACATGTACATGTATATGTTTATGTTAATGTAATGATGATGTGGTGTGTTATATCTGTAACAATTTTGCTTGCTAAATGTCACATAATTAAACATCTGCTCTGTTATATACCATGTAAAGCTTTAGGAGAGGTGAGAAGGAGTGACCAGATAGAGAAGAAACATATTTATACAAGCAGACCTTTTTGCTGCTTTGACATTGAATAAATTAATTTTATTCATATTGAATATAACACAATATAAATAAAGGTGACTTGTTTTGCTAGAAATATGTGTGTGCGTGTGTGTGTGTGTGTGTGTGTTAACTCTTTCTTTGCTTGAGTTTTAATTTTAAGTGTTCACAAGTTCACAAATCACAGTGAAAACATGTATAGTCACCTGCCAAAAAAAGTTGAGAATTCATGGATTAATTTTAAGAAAAACTGAGGAAATATATGATTGCATCAAATGTGGTAACACTTTTCAGTTTTCATTTGCTAGCATTAGTTAACATGAAATACAAATTAACAGTACTTCTTCAGAATTTATTTATCTTAGTTAATGTTAATCTCAACATTTAATAATAATTTTTTTAAGATCAAAAGTCGTATCTGTTAGCATTAGTTAAGGCACTGTGAACTAACATGAACATTAACTAATTAACTAACATTAATAAATATATTGTTCATTGTTAGTTCATGTTAATTAATGCATTATCAAAGTGTTACCATTAATATTGTCAATTCTATTCCAGTATGGCAATGTCCCTATACACAGATCAGCCATAATATTAAAACCACTGACACCACTGATGAAGAGAATAACATTGATTATATTGAATATATCAGATATATTAGGCAGCAAGTGAACAGTCGATTCTTGAATTTCATGTGTTGGAAGCAGGAAAAATGCAAAAGCAAGAAGATCTGAGTGACAAGATAGTGATGGCTAGACGACTGGGTAAAAGCATCTCCAAAATGGAAATCTTATTGGGTGTTTCCTGTATGTAGTGGTTAGGACCAAAAGTGGTGCAAGAAAGGACAACAGTTAATCTGGCGACAGTGTAATGGTGTGCCAAAGCTCACTGAGGTCCGTATACTGTAGAAATGCTTTACCGATTCTGGTGTGGAAGGAATAGAAATGCCTGGACAAAGCCCAGACCTGAAGCCAGCTGAACATCTTTGGCATAAATTGGAATGGCAAACGCGAACATCAATGCTTGACCTCACTGATGCTATTGTTTCTGAATGGCAGCAAATCCTTGTACAACATCTAGCAGAAAGGCTTTCAAGAAGACTGGAAGTTGTTATGAAAGCATGATTGTTTTGATGCTTTTGAAATTAGATTGTGAACAACAAGACACAAGGTTACAGGGAGGTCAGACACTCTGAGTGATGGGTCCTGGCTCATTGTTCCAGTTCATCTCAAAGGTGCTCAGTAGGACTTCAGGCCAGGGCCAAATTAAGTTCTTCCACACATGACAAAGTAATTTTATTTCTACATGGACCTTACATTTTAGACACAGGCATTGTCATTTTGTATAAAGACCCTCCTCAAACGGTTGCATCAAAGTTGGAAGCACAAAATTCTCTAAAATGTCATTGTGTGATCCAGCATTAAGATTTGGCACCACTGGAAGGGGATGTCCACATACTTTTGGCCATATTGTGTACTGTACTTCCATGTGATGTTTGAGTCTACATTGACTTTCACACACCTGGCTACATTTGAGCTGTGCCAGGCAAAATATTTCCTGGTCAGATGAGGTTTGTGCTGTGGTTATGTTTTTAGAATGCCACATCCTCAGAAATGAGGACCACATCTTTACATCCTTTCAGAAGCATATCTTGTCAATAGCTATCTTGCTGTTTGTTTTCTTTTTAACTGATTTATTGTTGCTATTATATGTTATTGTTGTATTTTCACTCTATTTAGTGTTCTTGGATTTGGAATTTATGGTTTGTGGTATTGTATGTGTAATGTCATTGCAATAAAGTGTTTTTAAATTGAATGAATGAATTTAAAGAGAGAGAAGCAAACACAGAGACATGTTGGGTCATTAAAGTGTAGGGCGCCTCCTACCTGTCAAACATAAGCAGTTCAGGCACTGAGGTAGTCAAATGTTGATATTTGCATTTTCAGACAGTGTGTTATGTAGTCTGTGTGAGTTCACAGACTAAAGTCCTTCGACAGATCCTCCACTATTTATTTATTAATTTATTGTGCCCCATGTTTTTCATTGTATTCAGTGATATAAATGTTAGTCGCACCACATGTTTGCATTGGCCTTGTTGGTTATGACATATTTAGATATTCAAAGTCTAACCTTTCTGTGGGTTTGAGTAAAGGAAATGTGTAGCAGGTCTTTTCGTGTTGTCTTATGCATTGTGTGTGTGTGTGTGTACCTGTTTTTCTATTCTGGTGGGGACTTAAATGACAGTATGACCCTGATCTGGAGTGTTTTGTACCCTGATTATGATACTTAATCCAGTTGCTAACATTCATAGTCAATTCATATTGCATATTAATTATCGTTTAAAGCCACTTCTTTATTATTATGTCACAGTTCATAGTTTATGTGGAGTTACGTTACCCTGAGACTTCAGTGTCATTACCTGCCCTCTGTTATTTACCTATGTTTTATTTATTTTATTAATACATGTTCTGATGTCATCTCTTATTTGGCATGTTGTGTTGCAGTTGGGGAAGGCAAGAACTTGATTCCAATGGACCCGAATGGATTGTCTGATCCATATGTAAAACTCAAGTTGATTCCAGACCCTAAACATGAGACGAAACAGAAAACGAAAACCATCCGTTCTTCCCTGAATCCAGCTTGGAACGAGTCATTTACATTGTGAGTCGCAACATTTAATTACAGCCTAATATTTAGGATTAATGTGTCATTGCTGTTAGTTTTACTGTATGTGCATACGCATTTTATTATTTATAGATTTTTACACAACATGGTATTACTGGCTCTATAAAATACACTTCCGTACAGGTATACTGTATCATCAATTTTAATATATGGCTTTTCTATAGAGTGACTTTCATATAGTAGATCTGTGTTCAAATCGATATAAGGTCCTAAGTTCAAATCATTGAATATAATCGGTGTGGGGGCACATTTAATTCTGTGATATGATCTGTACTATATGCTATTATAATCCGTCCCCCATCCCTATCCTTATTGGGTAAAGAATTGTTTTAATGGGCTGACTGCTGATCTATTTCTATGGTGGGGAAGCAGCCTAAGTGATAGGTGGTGGCAAAGAAAAGCACTAGAATCAGCACCATTTAGGTGCATACATTCAATCACATCTTATCCATTCAAACATATTTATGCAAATAACTTGACTGTGAACAAATCGTCATAAACACAGCAACTGATACAGTGATGCATCTGCACAGGTGGATGATGATGACATTGTAAATAAAAATGAAATAATTAAAGGTACACTATCTAATTGTTGGGGCTCTATCGGTTAATAAATAAAACCATGCTTCATGCAACAACAAAAAAAATTGTAGCTGGAGCTACTTCTCTCTGTTTATGGAAATGAAGGTCATGCAGGTACTAGGGTTCTCCAGCAGGGATTGTCCCGGCAGGTCTACATTTACATTTATTCATTTGGCAGATGCTTTTATCCAAAGCGACTTACTGTACATTTGAGGAATACAACAAGCGATTTACCATAAGATGGCAATAAACACGAGAAGTGCCTGTTATACAAGGTTTCACTCATCGTTCAAATTAGTAAAAGCTAGGACAGGAAGGGGCTCTTATTAGAGTCTCACCATAGTGATTTAGGATAAGACAAAAACACAATTTGTATTCATTATGTACTCGCTCATTAAATACATTTAGTTAATTAAAAAAAGAAAAAGTTACCTAGTGCACCTTTAAAATTCAGTAACGAGGAATTAATATTTGTGGAAATGTTTGCTTATATTCTACGCTTTAAATGTTTAACCAATGTGTGTCATCGTGTGTTCATAATGTGTGCCTAAAACTACATACATGAAGACAGTCTTTTTATAAAGATGAGACTCAACCTTTAGGTGTGAGATCATGTTCACATTTTGAAGGAATTTTTTTGCGAATCTTAAACTTTATCGTAATACCCTCACTATTTTAAATACTTAGGCTATTCAGTTTGTGTTTTCATGTTAATATTTACAATGAAAGTGATATAGTTAATAGTTACTATAAAAAATGTTTAGCTTCTCTTGAGTTTTCATTTGAATAATCTGGCCCCTGAGCAGCTGAAAAGCCCTTTTTTTAGAATATGATGGAGAGAGCACTAATGCAATGCTTCATCCTCCTGGTCCGTGTGTGTGTGTGTGTGTGTGTGTGTGTGTGTGTCTGTCTACCTGTCTGACTGTTCCAGTAAACTGAAGCCAGCAGATAAGGACCGTCGGCTGTCTGTGGAGGTGTGGGACTGGGACAGAACCACCCGTAATGATTTCATGGGCTCAATGTCTTTTGGTGTGTCTGAGCTCAAGAAATCCTCAGTGTGTGGATGGTAAGGATTTGTCTCTTTCTCACTGAC
>NW_015654075.1:68542-74947 GCF_001515625.1 Sinocyclocheilus rhinocerous
ATATATATATATATATATATATATTTTTTTTTAATGCTCTTATTAGAGTCTCACCATAGTGATTTAGGATAAGACAAAAACACAATTTGTATTCATTATGTACTCGCTCATTAAATACATTTAGTTAATTAAAAAAAGAAAAAGTTACCTAGTGCACCTTTAAAATTCAGTAACGAGGAATTAATATTTGTGGAAATGTTTGCTTATATTCTACGCTTTAAATGTTTAACCAATGTGTGTCATCGTGTGTTCATAATGTGTGCCTAAAACTACATACATGAAGACAGTCTTTTTATAAAGATGAGACTCAACCTTTAGGTGTGAGATCATGTTCACATTTTGAAGGAATTTTTTTGCGAATCTTAAACTTTATCGTAATACCCTCACTATTTTAAATACTTAGGCTATTCAGTTTGTGTTTTCATGTTAATATTTACAATGAAAGTGATATAGTTAATAGTTACTATAAAAAATGTTTAGCTTCTCTTGAGTTTTCATTTGAATAATCTGGCCCCTGAGCAGCTGAAAAGCCCTTTTTTTAGAATATGATGGAGAGAGCACTAATGCAATGCTTCATCCTCCTGGTCCGTGTGTGTGTGTGTGTGTGTGTGTGTGTGTGTGTCTGTCTACCTGTCTGACTGTTCCAGTAAACTGAAGCCAGCAGATAAGGACCGTCGGCTGTCTGTGGAGGTGTGGGACTGGGACAGAACCACCCGTAATGATTTCATGGGCTCAATGTCGTTTGGTGTGTCTGAGCTCATGAAATCCTCAGTGTGTGGATGGTAAGGATTTGTCTCTTTCTCACTGACCCATGTAAGTATCTGACAGGAAAAAGGTTTGGTCACTTGTTAAGCAGTCATTTCCTACTGTTATTAGATATGTCTCATTAGTTAAAAACTGACTTCAAAGCTGTGTAGTGCACTCTATTTTAAGCCTTCTGAAGCTAGCTTTGTGTCGCAAAAAAAGGCCAATTTGATGTTGTTGTTCACATAATCTTTCCCAAAATTGTATTTAAATTTAAATGTAAAAATGGTGCAACGATGCCAGAACACCACTGCAGCCAATTAAGCAGACATGCTATGAAATATATAATTATATAATGATATTATTTGGAGAAAAATTAAATATAGCTTTTATAGACTCTAAACAGAATGAATTATTGGTAAATAAACAGACATGTATGGACTTAAAATGTGCTTTGATGAATACAGTACGCAGTCATAACTTTTGCCTGTGATGCAGGTATAAAGTGTTAAACCAGGAGGAGGGGGAGTACTACAATGTGCCTATTCCAGATGAAGATGACGAGGATACCGAGCTCCGACAGAAGTTTGAGGTGACTCTTATATTATCCTTATGTGCAAACCCCATAAACTTATCTTGTGTTTGTTTAGAAAAGCTATTTTTGACACAAATTAAAAAAGAGTTGTGTTTGTGTCAAGAATTCAACCTGAGGCTGAACAAATAATAAATTAGTCTGTGGCTCTTACCGAACAACTTTTTATTTCCCAATTGCTAACAATAAGCTCTTGTGAATTAATCATAAAGAATGATAATCGAATCATTATTTTAGAACAATTATTTTGTCTTTATTGACTAGGTAGAATGAGCAGGTTGGCAAACACCATCAATAAATTATTAGAGTGACCCTCAGGCCTAAAGACTCAAGAGAGAAACAGCAAATGTTTAGTGTGAAATACATTGTTATTATGTCAACAATAACATTACGTAACTCAGATTGTATATCTGTTTAGCATGTTAGCTGGAGCAGATCTGTCAGTATTTTAGCTGTTGTTTTTGTGTATACTGTATGTCAGATATATTGTTGTACTGGAAACATGATTAGGAGATATTAAATTTTCATCTGCTTGTAGCTTTCCTGAGACACATACTGTAGATGCTTGTACACATAGAAATACAGTATAGCTGCCTTGGAGCTGTTTATGTCTACGTGACTCATAAAACATTTAAAGCTAGTTGCGCACTAGACGAGAAACGCATTGGCACATCAGTCACCGTCGGCTTTGAGAATCAGTTTTCTAGTAATTCCTTGTTTTGCCAGATGATGGCAGTCATAATTTTCCTTGTCATTTTTGCTTGTTTTAATTAGATGATGTTGAAATCCCACCACCATATGTCATCCTGTGCTTGAGGAGCTAAACATAATCAAACCCACTTTTATTGAGAATTAGATTGATATGATCTATTGTGAGAAGCAAAGTGGAAACTCTATAGTTAGTTTCTGTTTACCTTTTGCAGGACAGCATCATTTAAAGCAATACAAGTGCTTGAAGCTTCATTGGGTGCTGTGGGTTGAATGTACCCATAGCCTTTTAAGCAGGCCAATGGAATGGAATATATAGTAATATTATTTTGGGGGAAAGACTATTGCAAATAAAATACTGTGAAAAAAAAAAACTTTTTGATATAGGATTTTAATTGCCAGCGTCTCACTAGCTGATTTTTCCGAATTTAATTATTTTTCTGTGCATGAACATATTCTTTCTATGACAAATACATATCTCATAGATTTACGATTTGTCAGTTTATTACAGCACTTCATGTTCGTGCAATGCTCCTGTTGTTTTTATTTCACAAGCTTCACTTATTTGTAAATCAGATAGAAAATTCAGAGGCAGCTGCTTATTATGCCCCTCTGTCATTTTTAATCAGTGTGTGTGTGACAGACCTCCGACTGAAGATGGCGAGATTTCATCAAAAACAGTCGGCAGGTGAGAAACCCCTACCGAAAGTTAGTTCATACAAGTTGGCTAGTGAGACGCCCCATTTACCCAGACTTTCTCAATTGCATCCACATGCTAAGTACTTTGCCAGAGATAAGTGGCCATAACTGTGGTTGGGAAAATTAGATAATTATTGTCTTTTCCTTTTCACACATTCCTTTTATGTGTGTTACCTGTCTGCATGTATATCTCTGTTTACCCCTCTCATGTGGTTTCAGGATCAGACTTTAGAGGACCTTGAGCAGGTGCGTGCCAGCAGCAGCGTTCAAATATGTGTATGTTGATTGGCTGGCTGGTTATATGCCCGTTTTATCTGCATCACTTTTTTATTAAATGGACGCTACATTAATCCAGCTTCATCTTGAAGTATGTGAGAGTGTGAAGACCTTTTACAGAGAATACTTCTTGTGTGTGCCTGCTCATGGGGCAGTGATAGGTTTCTGATATAGAGGTATGCATAGACTTGGGAATGAATTTTGCTGCAGGGAGAGACATCCCATTTTTGATACAAAATACACTTGCACAGCTCAGTAAACAAAGGTAATTAAAAAAAACAAAACAATGCCCAATGTTTTTATCCTTCTGGTATTCTTCATTTAGGGGTCACACTGATGATCCTCGGTGGTCAAAACAGGCTGAGACAATAAGTGTATTTTGTTTCAGTATTGATTTTTGAATATTTAGCATTTTGAGACAATTTCATGATACTACACCAAATTCATTTCTAATTTTTTCTATTTTTATTTTATAAAATAATATTTCATATTATTTTTAGTTAATACAATGTGTACGTTAAAAATAGACCAAAAGTATTAAACATCCAGTGCATGGAAGAGAGATTAGTGCCATCTGGTGGGAGAAATAAATTTGTAAAAAAATTAAAAAGTAGAATTTGTTTTGGTCTAAAATTACAGAAAACCATCAAAAGTTTGAAGCAGCCCTCCTCTCACAGTTGACATCAGTGAAGGCCCTTTATTAGGGCATCAATGTCTTCATCATGCAGTGTTTTCTGACTCATTGTAGAGTGTAACCATGTCGTAAATGGCATAGCATGGGGAAAAAAGTTTCTCCCAGATGAAGTAGCTAAAATTTGAAGAAATTGAAGATGTGAGATGTGAAAACACATGCTTTATGAGTCTTTCAGCTTTTTTCTTATTAATGATGTCTCAAAGAACTTTCAGCTGGAGCTTAGGTCAGCCTCCATCACATTGTTGTTGTTAGGGAGTTTGATCTTTGTTGGCAACCTTAATAAGCACCTTCCCCCTGAGAACGGCTACCTTCATGCCTTCTTGATCCAGTCAAATCTGCTGCATCACAAAACTTGCATCATCATGAGTATCACCACTTTGTGCCCCTGGCTCTGATGGCTCTGCTAACAGATTGAGGTCTTACTTACCTGGTCTGTCCCACTGTAGAGACACTGTGTAATATGTTTTCCACCACTGCATAATCATGAAGTGCTTCTCACCAAAGCATTTACATTACATTTAGTCATTTAGCAGACGCTTTTATCCAAAGCAACTTGAGGACAAAAGAAGCAATCAAAACCAACAAAAGAGCAAGTCATTACACTTCAAGACCACCTGACCACCAACTTGGAGTGCTCAAAAGCCGTTTAACAACACAGAAGGATAAAGAAGGTTCTTAACTTCAGCGATTCCTTATAGAAGCCTTCAGTCTTTGCTCTGGTGTTTCTCGTCACTGTCATTCTATAGCTGATCCAGAGTTCAGAGGGTTTCTCTGTAGCCATTACAAATTTGCTTGTAGATATTTAACATATTCACCACCATCTCATCGGACACATCGCTATTAGGCCAAAAACTTCATCACAATCAAACTCTGACTTGTAGAGTTTCTTGTTCAGATGACTTCCCTTTCAACCCAAGCTATGCCCTAAACAGGACCTCTGAAGTGGTTGGCACAATGTGCAAAAATAACTTTTGAAAATTGTCCCAATATATTATTGGCTCCATACATTCAGTAGGAAGGTAGGTTACACAAAATCAGATATTCTTCAATGAAAAATATATTGTGCACTGCTGTTGTAGTTTGAGCTCAAGGCCGTCCAGTCTAGCTTGGCAGAGAATCTTGGCTTGCTGACTGACTTCTGCATGCTGTGATGGAAAGAATTTCATCTGCCTTGGGTAACTGCATGGGCACTACCCAGAATTCATCAAGAAGGCAGATTTAGAATGAGCCTTGTTGTGTATGGATTGTGTTATAGGACATTGGTAGGAAATGCAGATGATGCTGCAAATGGATTATGCTTTATTGGGCTGCATCTCTAAAAGGTTAATGGCCCTGAATCAGGGTAGATACAAAATTACTATTATTATTATTTTATTTTTATTTTTATTTTTTCGCAAATGTTAGCCATAAGGTCTGGTCAAGGGGTCGTAATGTTTTTTTGTTTTCGACTTTGCTGTCAGTTATTGAGCTGGTGCAACATTGAAAATATGTTTTACCAAAGCAGTTTCTGGTGGGCAACTTTGACAAACATTATGTGAAATTTAGACTTAATATAATTAAGACTGTACAACCTGTTGAATGGACTGTGCATTTATCTCCATCACAGCCTCATTTTCATTTGCCAAAAAAAAAGAAAAAATTATATGGAATCTACCCAGACTGAGGTCTATTCTCATGACAGAAAACGTGTTCCAGCTCCATCTTAACTGCATATGGGATTCCAAGTGCATCATAAGAAAAGTTTGTCTTTAGTTCTGGCCTGTTTTTACAGCTATTGTATGTCTGTGTGCAGAAAGCCAAATTGGGTCCACCCAAAAAAACCATCACCACTTTTGATGCCAGTGGATCCACTTTACCCTCAAGCAGTGTGGACAGTGTCAAGCTCACAGACTTTAATTTCTTGGCAGTATTGGGAAAAGGCAGTTTTGGAAAGGTGAGTTTCCAATCACTTTCCCATAATTAGGTGTATTAATAATTGCATAGCAGTTTTTACTCCCAATTGTACAATTGTCACTCCCATATGGAGTGCGTATGGTAGTGTTTATGGAGCATATGGATAGTAAAATATCCCAGTTTACAGTCCCAGGATATTGTGCTTATGACCTTTCCTAACGTTCTATTGAATTTTCCTCTGAATTTATTTATTTATTCATTTTATTTTATTTCATTTCACTTTTTTGGGGGGAACAATTGGCATTATCTACATTTTAAAAGGCACTCTTACTCTTACTTAATTTAAATTGATTGTTAAATCAACTGAATTGTAATCTTTTAATCATAAGTGTTGTAAATGATTTAAGAATTTTCCTCTGAATTTATTTATTTATTCATTTTATTTTATTTTGATAAAAATAAAATTTGGGGGGAACAATTGGCATTATCTACATTTTAAAAGGCACTCTTACTCTTACTTAATTTAAATTGATTGTTAAATCAACTGAATTGTAATCTTTTAATCATAAGTGTTGTAAATGATTTATTTTTACCCATAAAATTAACCATATTAACTGAATACCAGTATTTATTTGTTTTTTATTGCTGTTTAAAGGGGTCATATGATGTTGCTAAAAAGAACATTATTTTGTGTATTTGGTGTAATGAAATGTGTTTATGCGGTTTAAGGTTCAAAAAACACATTATTTTCCACATATTTTACATTATTGATTGTCCTCTATGCCCCGCCTTTCTGAAA
>NW_015654075.1:75424-77799 GCF_001515625.1 Sinocyclocheilus rhinocerous
TTTGCGTGAACATTTGGGCGGCGTTATGCAAATCTTCCCACATCGTGACATAGACATGTGGGGGCGTGTTTAAACGAGGCATTTTAGGAGGGCGTGGACCAGTCTTAACTTTTATAAAGAAAATGTTTTTTGGTTTGAGACTTTAGTCTTTGCAACTTTAGGGATCTTATCTATTCACAAACAGCTTGTGACATTCCAAAGAGAAAGGAATACTTGAAATCGCATCATATGACCCCTTTAAAATATATACTGTAGAAATTTTATACTGTGATTTTGGGTGCTTCCTTTCTTGGCTTGGTTTTTCTTAAAAATGGGGCCAACCTAGTAGAATAAAAAAATAAAATTAAAAATAAAGATGTGTTTTCATAACAGCTTATGTAAGAGGAAATAATGTTTTTTTTTTCTCAGTGAAATTTAGAATTATATTTTAGGTTTGCTAATGGCCCTCACTGGCAGTTTGAGCTTTTGCTATTCTCCATACTCAGGTGATGCTGGCTGAGATGAAGTCTTCTGATGAACTATATGCTATAAAGATCCTGAAGAAGGATGTGGTCATCCAGGATGATGATGTTGAATGCACCATGGTGGAGAAGCGGGTTCTGGCTCAGCAGGACAAACCTCCATTCCTCACCCAGCTCCACTCCTGCTTTCAGACTGTGGTGAGGAACTCTCTCCTTAAATTAACATTTATGCATTTGGTAGTCATTTATACTCAAATAATTTACTTTACATTCTCTGGTAATCAAACCCATGATGGTCTACTGTCTGTGCAAGATTTTTATCTTTATCAGTCAAATATATTCTATAACTAGACACAGTTGGACTGGCAGGCACATATTATACAATTTACAAGGGTGTATCAACCATTATTAGAAAAGAAAAATGCATGTCTGGGGAGATGAACCTCTTAAATACAAATTTGATAATTTAGTAAAGTAAAGGCAGAAAATAAAAAATGTAGCCGGCCAGACATAACTAGCGACTGAGAACAAACAGAAGCCTCTGTTAACCAGTCGTTATGACTGTGGGCTAAATGGTAGTCCCACTAATGGCACTCACAAACCAAACATCCGCCTTTCAGCAAATCAGAGACCCTTAGAAGGATTGAATACTCACAAAAACCCTTCACTGTTTTTTGTTTATGTTCTTTGGCAACTGAAATAGACTTACTTTTTTTGCAAAATGTAGGGCCACTGTAAATATATAAATTTAGTTTGTCAAGTTTAAAATATAGTTTAGAATTATATAATAAAAAAAAAAAACATATTGAAACTCTGTTTCTGGCTGTGCAGCATTTTTTTGTGGGGGGGGGTTTCCCCAACCAAATGTATTTGCATTATTATAAATATGTAAAGACATAAAGAGAGCAAAATAAATTATACTGTAAAGCAGCATACAGCTAAATAAAAATAGGGCAATTACATAGATTTGAAATGTTTTTACAGTTGGAGTTTTTAGAAGTCTGTTTTTTTCCTCATATTTAAAATGTTTTCCATAAATCAACAACATCAGTTTTAAAAAACTGAAGAAGAAAAAAACTTGTGAAAAACTAAAAAGTTAAAATATTTATGAAGTTTAGTATATATTTCTTGCTTGATACGTACCTATATGGACCTATATGGAATATAGTATGTTTTTTTTGTTTTTTTTACAAATAAAGGTTGTTTTATTACATTTTAATAGTCACATTTATTTCAAATTCTATCTGAAAAGATTGTATGCACAGAGCATTTACAGAAGATTTTAATAAAGACACCAATATCATGTTCAAGTGAGAGTCCAAAGAAGTCAAACAAAAACGTCTCAGGTTACGTATGTAACCATGGTTCCCTGAGTAGGGAACGAGACACTGCGTCCTCTATGGGTCACTATGGGGAACGCCTCGTTGTGACCCGTGTCTGAAGCATACATTCAAAAAACACCAACAACACGTTGGCTGGCGAAAAAACTCAGCGCATCAGAGAGGCGGAGGAAGGGCCTGTTTACCTGATGTTGCTGGTTCCAGGTGCTCTGGGAAAACAGAGAACTCAATTCTCAGGTGAGAGGAGAACTCCAAATTCAGAAAAGGAGTAGCGTGCTCATAGGCAACCCTTTGATAAAGGTGAGCACTGCTAAACACTACCACAAGAACAGCCCACGGACCGAGGAATCCAACTCCTCAGCAAGGGAGAGAATTCGAACGCTCAAAGAAAGCACCATGCTCACAATAACCCTCAATGGTGAGGGGAGCGATGCTTCAAAAGTGTGTCAACAGAGACACACTGTTTGAGTGGAGCCCAAGGTACCGGGGTCTAAACCAACTCAGAGAAAGGGAACGAGGCTAATAACGCGTAACCCTTACCATACAGGATTTCAGAAAGTGCGCAGAGTCTAGC
>NW_015654075.1:78380-78730 GCF_001515625.1 Sinocyclocheilus rhinocerous
TCTGTATGGAGATCAGGAAGAAAAGGAAGGCTCACCTGAGCTGGAGGGCTATGGTCAGAAAGATAACGCTCATCGAGACGACCTCGCGACGTCACTTTCTTGGCCCGCTTCCACGGCAAGTCAAGCCTCGCTGTGGCGCGATCCATAACTTCCAAAAGCTCATCATACGCAGGGCAGGAGGATTGGGAAGGCTTAACCTCAGCTTCTTCGCCCTGCTCAGACATCTCCTGCTCTTCCTGGGCCGAACCCAGTAGAGCACTGGCCCCTGGATCAGACGATGTTAATGAAATAACATCATCCTCCAGCGGCTCACTCTCGTCCACAGCCGACGATCGCGAGAGGGAAAACCC
>NW_015654075.1:78843-79024 GCF_001515625.1 Sinocyclocheilus rhinocerous
AAAGTGCGCAAAGTGTTCAGCGTGCACACTTACCACCATGTGGATTTCAGGAAGTGCACAAAGCTTAGCATGTGCACTTATCATAGCATGGATTTAAGAGCTTTCCAAGCATCTGTTCACAGATACCCGGAAGTACTGAGCCAAACGGGAGAGGCAAGCTCAAATACAACCCTCTAAGGTG
>NW_015654075.1:79036-110762 GCF_001515625.1 Sinocyclocheilus rhinocerous
GGCTGCCCCTCTTTCCTCGAAAAGAGAGACAAACGAGAGAGGAGCTTTTTCATTGGAAAACGCTCGCAGTGAATGCAGATTGCACCCTCGAGGACATTGCGTGCGTGCTCTTCGCCCAAACAAACAACGCATAGATCGTGTGTGTCATCAGGTGTCAAATAACAACGACATGGCTGCACACATCCTCTACACGCTTTGCTAGTGCTCGCCATAATGATAGGAATAGAGATCGCTCTTACCACGGAATGCATGCTTCAAACAAAACAGTCAGTGAAGACTAAGAAGAGAATGACGTGTTCTCCCGGCGCCTATTTATACTATAGTCGCACCGGTAGTGACGGCATGGGCTGTCGCCGGCCAACGTGTTGTTGGTGTTTTTTGAATGTATGCTTCAGACACGGGTCACGACGAGGCGTTCCCCATAGCGACCCCTAGAGGATGCAGTTCGAAGTTCCCTTGAAAGGGAACTGCTTAGGCAATAGTGACCTCTGATGGTGAGGTGACAGTACCACTGTTTTTATGACAGAAAGAAAAATGAAAGAGACCCAGCCATAAGCAGATCTACTCTAGTGATGTGTTGCATCCACATCCAACCATAATAAAGTAGTACAAGTCATTAATAACATTAACAGACCAACAAAAATGTATGTTAAAGCTTATAATAATCCATTAAATTTAATTCACCAAATGAAAGTTAACAATAATGATACCTCACTGAATAAGTCAAGAAAGATAAAATTCTAGACTAGGCCTGGGCAATAAAACGGTTTCGATATTTATCGACGGTACACCTTCTTCGATATCGATAGAAAAATTGTTCGATATAGCGCAAGGTATAGGCAGGTGCTATGAGTGACGCAGACAGCACACACAAACACGAACACATGCTGAAATGAGTGCTGTGCCTGCCTGTGATAAGGAGATTGTGAATAAAGAATGAATATTAGTCGAATTTAAAATATTTTTTTAGCTATATCGCCCAGCCCTATTCTAGACATTAGATTAGATAAAATTTTTGCCCCGATTTGCTGTCTGGGAAAGTTGACAGTAGTTGCTGAATGTCATCCAGTCTGCAGATTATGTAGTATATGATGGGGTTTTGTGTGTGTGTGTGTGTGTGTGCGTGTGTACGTGCGTGCGTGCGTGCGTGCGTGTGTTATGTTCCAATGATGGCCATTTTTTCTGTAGCTGTTTACAAAGTTGTGTGAGATGCAAGTGTGTGATGCCTAGTGTTTTAAAATCTGTTCTTAAACAACTGAAGTGCATTACTGTATTAATATTACCATTGAACAATATTGCAACAGGATTTTACACTTTCAGACATAGCCTTTCAGAAAAGACCAGCATTAAAGTTTATCTAAACAGTTTTCTATATTGTTTTTGATATGTTTTTGTCATAGGATCGTCTGTATTTCGTGATGGAGTATGTTAATGGTGGTGATCTGATGTACCACATCCAGCAAGTGGGCAAATTTAAGGAGCCACAAGCAGTGTAAGGCACTCTCTCATTGTGTTTATATGTCTTCAATAGGTATTTCTGGGTTTGGACTTTAAAGCATATATCACTTTATGTTTGTTTGTAGATTAAGGTGAATTTATGTAAAATAATCTGCTTGTTGCAGGTTCTACGCTGCAGAGATTGCTGTTGGGCTTTTTTTCTTGCACAAGAAAGGAGTCATATACAGGTAGGGTTGACGCCTTCAGCGAGGCAAAATAAGGGACACCCATTCCCCCCATGCATTCCTCTCTACATTAAATCTAAATAATTTAGAATTTTTTTTTCAATTTTTTAAAATGTTGAATTGTATGTGACATATATGCTTATTTATTATGTATATATTTATGATTAATATAAATGATAAATTAATAAATAGGGTCTAACATTAATTATAATCTATTAAATCATCTGTCTAATAATGTCTAAAAATATAATAATTATGTCTATCAAGCTCTAACAGACTATCCAAATTTTATTTAAACAATAGGGTTATGCCTTTAGAAGCACAGATGTGTCTGTCACTTTAAAGGTATGGTTCACCCAAAAATGAAAATTCTGTCATAATTTACACAAGTTGTTCTAAACCTGCAAGTTCTTTCTTCTGTTGAACACAAAAGAAGATACTTTGAAGAATGTGGGTAACTAAACAGCTGCTGGTCCCCAGTAACTTCCACAGTAGAGAAAAAATGCTATCAGAGTAATTGGGGACCAGAAACTGTTTGGTTACCCACATTCTTCAAAGTATTTTCTATTATGTTCAACAGAAGAAATAAATTATTACAGGTTTGGAACAACTTGTTATGTAAAATAATCTGCTTGTTGCAGGTTCTACGCTGCAGAGATTGCTGTTGGGCTTTTTTTCTTGCACAAGAAAGGAGTCATATACAGGTAGGGTTGACGCCTTCAGCGAGGCAAAATAAGGGACACCCATTCCCCCCATGCATTCCTCTCTACATTAAATCTAAATAATTTAGAATTTTTTTTTCAATTTTTTAAAATGTTGAATTGTATGTGACATATATGCTTATTTATTATGTATATATTTATGATTAATATAAATGATAAATTAATAAATAGGGTCTAACATTAATTATAATCTATTAAATCATCTGTCTAATAATGTCTAAAAATATAATAATTATGTCTATCAAGCTCTAACAGACTATCCAAATTTTAATAAAACAATAGGGTTATGCCTTTAGAACAGTGGTTCTCAAACCTGTCCTGGAGTACCCCCAGCCCTGCACATTTTGTATGTCTCCCTCATCTATCACACCTGATTCAACTCATCAGCTCATTAATGGAGACTGCAAGACCTGAAGTGGGTGTGTCAGATATAGGGAGACATACAAAATGTGCAGTGCTGGGGGTACTTCATGGAGAGGTTTGAGAACCACTGCTTTAGAAGCACAGATGTGTCTGTCACTTTAAGGTATGGTTCACCCAAAAATGAAAATTCTATCATAATTTACCCAGGTTGTTCTAAACCGGCAAGTTCTTTGTTCTGTTAAACACAAAAGAAGATACTTTGAAGAATGTGGGTAACTAAACAGCTGCTGGTCCTCAGTAACTTCCATAGTAGAGAAAAAATACTATCAGAGTCATTGGGGACCAGAAACTATTTGGTTACCCACATTCTTCAAAATATGTTCTTTTATGTTCAGCAGAAGAAAGAAATGATTACCGGTTTGTGGGAGTGTAAACGATGACAAAATTTTCATTTTTGGGTTAACTATCCCTTTACGTCAGACAGTCCACCGTGAGCAAATGCTTCTCTGCAAACTGCGCGTTCATCATTAGTTACTAAACAGACCCATTGATAACTTAACCATTCAGCCCTACATATGGAGAGTCATGTGTTCAATGGGCGGACGTAAGCGCCTCGATTATGGCCAGCCAGAGTATTCATATACGTCTGGTCGGGCGTCTGATTGTACACTGACACGTCAAAAGTGTGCGATTTGACAGCAAAACGCGCGTCCTCGACGTGTGATTTGCCATAAAAACACACATTGTTGACACGCGCTTTGGAGTCACCAAAAAACGTGCGTTTTTGACAAATGGGCATCAAATACGTGAGTTTTGAGCCGGACAAAACGCATGTTATAAACGTGTAAACAGGTAAACCAAACAGGCAGTGCAAACGTCTGTTTGAAGTGTCCAAACAGGCGAAAAGAACGTGCTCTTTCCTTAGTGTTCTCAAAACTGCACGTCGAAAGCGTGTGCTCACTTTATAGGGCTTGAGTCTAAAAAAAGTGTTATCAGATTAAATCTCGCATAACGTTCTACTAAAAATGATATTTATTTACTTCAGTACTCTTGTCCATTGATGTATGTTGGAAAGACATCAAGGTAACTAAGAATAAGAGTAAGTGAACATAAATCATCTATTCGAAGACATGATGTTACTTCTCCAATCGGCAGACATTTTATTGATTGTAACCACGATAATAGAACAACTTAAATGTATATTGAAGATGTGAAAGTATCTCACCGTGGTGGAGATATTGACAAAAAACTTTTACAAAGAGAAGCAATCTGGATGTTTTATTTAAAGACAATGTCAACTTTAGGTTTAAATGAGGATTTTGACCTTTCATGTTTTCTGTAAAAAAAAATATCTCTCTCTTTCTGGGTACAATGTTTATAAACAGCATTTTTTTGCCTGATGTACTATTGTTCTCTTTATTTAACTCTTGATGTTTAAGTGTCTGTGGATTGATTGATTAACAATAATCACCTGTTGTATGTCGTTTGTTAGCCTATTTAATCATTAAGAAGCAAAGAATTGTCACACGAAGACAGATAGCCGAAACGTTTGTCTTTTTATCTCCTGCTTTGATTCCAATAAAAGACTTAAAGAGTGCAAACCAACTTTTGTAATATGTCGTTATTAAAAATCTAAATATAAAATATAAAAATATGTTGTTTAAATGACATAACATCTCGTCATTACGCCTGAGAGGAAAAAATTATATGTATGTGGCAGCAATGCCTTACCGTAATACCCCATATAGCGGACAAAACATGACAGACTCAAGCCCTATAAAGTGAGCACACGCTTTCGACGTGCAGTTTTGTGAACACTGAAAAGGGCTTTAACGGCGCGCGTTCTGGAGACTCCATCACCGCCATGGAAACAAAGACACCAAGATGAGCTACTCTAACTTCTTATGAAATTAATTTCATTATAATTGCTATTAGCATTATAAACGGTGCAAAATACTTATTTGTGGATTCAGCTTGTTAGCCTTTGTAAAATACGGGACAAAATCGTGTCCCGTATTGATTTGATACAGTACGCATCATTTTACCTTTAAGTAGGGGGCGATTCCGTATTTTAAGGGACGGGTGGCAGTGAGCACACATAAACTACACATTCAGATCCAATTCAGACCTTTCTGTCAATAGTTTCAAAGTGTAAGGTAATTGGCTTTAATCAGCAGATTAACATTAAAGCAATAAAAATAAATAAATAAATAAACAAACAAACAAACAATGACATTCCGAGTAGAGTTGCAAATAACAGGGTTGCAGATTTTGCCTAATTAAGGGATAACCAGTGTGAGACCAAATATTGATTTTGTATATTTGTTTATTATTTGTATTTTATATTACTTTTTAAACTCACCTGTCTTTCCACTAAAGGGTCCAAATAGTGTTATTTCTTGAAGGTCCCATTTTAAGGAAAATGCTATATGAATTCTATGATTTAAAGGAAAGTGCACATTATCTGGTTAGATAATAATTGAATTATATATTTTTTTTTTTTTACTCCAATAACCTGAATGTCAAGTTATTTTATTTTCTTAGACAGCTGTAAAGGGCATTTGTGTCTTTAATTCATTAAAGAATATCATATTAACCTATTTGTAAAATGTGCTAAATATTGCCATGACTCATTTCAAATAACACTATTTGGCCCAACCTTCTACCAGTAATTCACTTAATTCTGTCTCTCTTTAGGAGCTAAACCTAGTTATTTGGCTTGTTTTTTTTTTGAGCGACTAAATTGGCCTAGGGAAATAGAGCAAACAGATGAACTGACGTCAGCAGGAATGAAAGAGACAGAGTCCTTGTTTCAGAAAAAAAAAACACTGCACTTGTTTTTACATTAAATAAAATGAACTACATTTTTGTTGTGCTTATGCGTGGAAAAAAAGAGCAAGATGAGTTTGTTTAGATTAATTTTTATATAAAAATATTTAAACAGGAAGACAAACGTCTTTTTTTATGTAACCCCATCCAATTTTCAGAATCACCCTGTCTATAGTCATGTACTGTTGTGTTATTTTTTTTATCACTTTCAGGGATCTGAAATTAGATAATGTCATGCTGGATGCAGAGGGTCATATTAAGGTTGCAGACTTCGGTATGTGCAAGGAGAACATTGTGGAGGGTGTGACCACCCGTACATTTTGTGGAACGCCAGACTACATTGCTCCAGAGGTGAGTGACGGAGTGTGTTTCCTGCGGGCAGTAGCAGTCCTCCCAGACTGACAGCTAATGCTGAATGTAAATGTGACTTGCAGCAGTGCTTAGAAGACCCTGAACATGTGATGTTTTCTCAGAGGAGGTAGTACCTCCTCAGAATATTTTTGGATGAGAAAATAATCCACAGGATGAAAATGTGTGTTTTTTTTTTTCCACAGTGACACTGTCCAACAGCCATATTAGCAGTTTAAAAAGGAGACAGCATCTCTTTAGCCTTCCTTGAGCCATATGAGTTCCAAATGGCTCCCTATGAGTTGCAGCAAGTGGTTGATTTTTGACTGAAACTGTATAAAATATACACTAAGTAAATATTTTGCCTCCTTATTTCAAATGCTACTGTCACATGCTACAGATTTTAACAATTCTAATTCTAAAATTGTAATTCTAAAAGAAAGTTTCAGGAGCAGCAACTTCATTTAATACTGTCAATCATTATTCAAGAATATATAAACAGCTGCTTAACTCCTAACCATGACATTTCTTCTGGCATTTGGCCCCACTAATTTGATAATATTTTTCTATAGACATTTCACATTTCAGAGGTGCTCTCAAGCGGAAGTTGTCATAGTTGGGAAAACTTCTATAGTGACCCAGAAACAACAACAAATATAATTTTTGTGTTCCTATGTGCTCCAATAGCAAAAGACTAAATCCACAATGGCATTTCTATCACTTCACAAAAAAGGGGGGAAACTATAGAGAGAATGATTACATTGGTCGGAAGAGAGAAAGACAGCAAATTTGCCATCAGTCTCTCAACAGCTGTATTAGAAACTAGTTTTCTGTACATTACATTTTTAAAAAATGAAAATATAAAAAACTATTTTTGCAGCATGTGCGATATTAATAATTATGGAAATGCGTCATCGCAGTAAAAGCGGTCCATTGCAATTTATGATGCACTCTAATAGAACCATTTTAAACTTTTTGCAGTAATGGAAACCACCACTTTTCAGTGCTTTCTTTCTTCCCTTTTTTCTTCATACAGATCTTTTCATATTCAGAGCAGAGCCTAGTGTGAAGCTGTCTTATTTCTCTGTGCCGAAGCTCCTCTTCTCTTAACCTTTCTTCCCAGAGCAGGCCTTAGCATGAAGATGCCTCCACAAGTGACACATAAGCTCTTACAATGCAGGTTATCTGTGGCACATCAACACTTCATATTGATGACCTTTATCTGCTCTGACATCCTCAGACACATATTCTCTCTCTTTCTCTCTCTGTCCCTCTCTATGTTTTTTTCTTCCCCAAATATTCAAACTGTACTGGCATGACATGACAGTGGGTGGCAGAGTTGTCTCCTACAGCGATTCTTTAAAAGTCATGCTATAAAGGCAGCCACAGTGGTTTTCAGACTTCTTCACACACAAAAATGCAGACCCTTTGTATCTATATTTTACTAAACAAACCCTCCCACATAACCAGACCTAGATTGCTGGTGAATTTTTGAGAAACCAAATCAATAAGTGTAGCAGTGGCTGTCAAAGTTTGTATATTAATGTCCTTGTCATCCTCATAATATTCTTACCAGCTCTATGACTAGAATCTGTGACAGCGTTTTTTACTAAAACTACTAGAAATCATAGCAACAATAGATTAAAGTCAAAATAATGAGAATAAAGTAGTCATGAGTATTACGCTGTAGCTTTTTTGTTATTAAAAAATGACCAGTGTGATATTAAAATTTTCCTTTGGCATTAAAACACTATCACATGTGTCTGTATGTTCACACAGATATAGCACACTCACAGTTTTGCTTTCTGAAGCTGCAAAATGAAAGAAAAAAAAAGTGTGTGTGTATTTGTGTGTATATTAGTGGACATTTGTCCTGCACCCTTTTTTGAGAGCATTACTCTCTCTCTTTCTGTCTCTTTTGCTGACCTACATATTATGCAGGGGTAATGCATGTTATCTGGGAACACGTTGCTGCATGTTAACTTGAGTGTAAAGTGTGTCAAAGGTAGAGCAGCAGTAACACACATGGCTAACCGTATTTTTGTAACACATTAGTTTTCATAGTGAGGACCTCCCACTGAGTTCATAAAATAAGCTAATTACAATTTGGTCTGTTTCTTGCATTGTCAAAATATTGTTAGTATAATATGATCTCTATAAATTCAAGAGGAATAAATGTGAGGAGTTTAAATCCAGTCTTTGACCTGAGCCTTTTTATTATCAGTTAAATCTGTTTACTTTTATCACTCACTGGGATTAGATGTGATTAGACGATGTTATTAGAACATGTGCACTTATGAAGTGTTATAGAAATTACCAGTGTGAAAATATTTTTCTATCCATTATTCTGTCACTTGCTTAATCAGTTTGGTTAATAATTAAATTGAGAGATGATATCAGTGGATGTTTATTTGTTTTCTCCTCAGTAATTGTTTAGTCTGAATTTGACATTTGCGCTGCACACCTCAATTAGCCTGTGTGTATATAGGATGTGTACTGTAGTTACGATTAGGGATACGATTTATTTAGTGTGTGTGTGTGTGTGTGTGTGGTCCTCGGTATTTTGAAATATGACATCTAGAGCCACGAACAAAACCTTGAGCGGCTACAGCCATGATCTAGAACTGTCACATAGTGTTAGCGTGATGCCACATACAAACACACACGCTCTGAATGTGCTGTGAACTGCATCAGCCAAGAAAGCTGACTGCATGCTGTATTAGCAGTGTGAAATTTTGGAATATACGGCACAAAAAAAGGTGTGTGTGTTTTCATTATTGATATTTTAAAGGCACACACACAATACTTTCTTACACCCCACACACCGAACTTCAGTTGCAGTCTTGCTTGGTTTATTAAATAAAAGAACATTTTAGGTTTTGTTTTACATCTGGGTCCCTTTCATGTTAAAGAATTACTAAGTTCAGGGCTGTGAAAAAGTAAGTACACAGTATGGTGATATACTGTACCAAGGTCATATAATTTAACAAATACCAATATTATCTAACAAGAATATGTCTTACCGTACACAGATTTGTGAATCAGTTTTTGTTTATTAAATATTTTGACTGGAACACAAAACAATATAATACAGTATATTTTTATAATTTATTTGTAGTGGAGATGTGTGCTTCCAGATGGGAAGGGGATTATGGGGAAAACTGTATTCTGGAACAGTAGGGATATCTTTGTTGTTGTATGCTGATCTTTAATAGTAATCGGTAGGGTTTTTTGTGCTGTCTCTTTTCAGATAATAGCATATCAGCCGTATGGCGGTTCTGTGGACTGGTGGGCCTATGGAGTCCTGCTGTACGAGATGCTGGCAGGACAGGTGAGTACAGATGTGTATAACCATCAAGTCTTACATTGGCGACTGTTACCTTCTGCCAATATTATAATACAGGTGTAGCTTTGTTGTAATACAGTTTGTAGTGGTCATGTGTGTTTGTATACTTTTAAACGTAATTTAACAGAAATGATCCACGTAATATTGACACCAGCTGCTGTACCCACAGATGATCTCTGGGTAAAATATAAATCTTCTCTTCACATCCACAACCTGTTTTTCATAAATTGAAATCAAACATATAGTACCAGTTGTCAGTGATGTATCAAGATGGAAATATCATGGTACTTCATTATATACTAAGATACACTTTCATAGTATTTAAATGGTGCTATAAGGTCCTTTAAACAATACCAAAGTATAATCATTTTGTCCAAACATAATGATCTTTTGTACTTGTTTTTCTCATGGTATATTTTATGCTACCACAATTGTACTTTTTGTAAGAGTGAGCTTAAGGTAAATTCTTTAATGCCACATTGTGCAAGAGTATAACAACCCACATATCAGGATAAATGCTTAATAATATTAATTTTAATTTCAATTGGAATGTTCTTTTTTTCTCTTCATAGCCTCCATTTGATGGTGAGGATGAAGATGAACTTTTCCAGTGCATTATGGAGCACAACGTCTCCTACCCTAAATCCATGTCCAAAGAAGCAGTTTCCATCTGCAAAGGGGTAAGTTCTGTCACATAAAAACACAGTGTCCCAGGTTGTAGAGCCCAACTGAACCAGTACCAGGAGAACCAGGGGCATTATTGCTCTCTAGTTGGTTAATAACAAGGAACCAAAATTCACCAGTGCATTATTCTTCTATTTTAATCTTTGCCTCTGAAAATAGTCGAAGACTTCTTGACTTAATAGTTACAAACTTTGCATTCTCCAGAACAATGGATGTATGTTTTCTGAAACCAGAAAGAAAAAGTTTAGGAGTTCATTTAATACCATTTAATAGAAATGCACTGACATTTGATATTAGTGTATCTTAAATTACATTCATTGAGAGTTACTCAAATGTATATAACAAAAAAATGTCTTTTGTTATCACTTCTGTAAATCCTTCATATTACATGAATCTGCTCAGAAATTCACTGCCCATCAGAAATTCACTGCAGGAGCTGATCCAATTTAGATAAAAGCACACGAACCCCGGTTTCATTTTTAATAAAAGTCTTATCAGTGTTCAGGTTGCGTTTGCTGTGCATGCAGTGTGTTGCTATTAGATTCAACTTCAGTCTGACTAAAGACCAAAACTTAAACTATTTTGCCTTGCTAGATTTTTAGAGTGAGAGTGAAGCAGACCATTCCTTTTTTACTTGACCACTGTGGTAAATCAGAAATATATGTTATTTTCATCATTTTCATTAACTAACATGAACGAAGACATGACTAGATTTCTTACTTTCTCTTTAATATAATTTCCAGAACATCTCAACACTTTGTTTTCAATGAAATACCTGTAAGCTACATCCCTGACAAACAAAATACTGTGGCAGTGCCATGGTAAAGTGATGGTATCAGATGGCACAACCATAGTTCTAAATTCATGGACTATGTTATGTATAGAAATAACAGATGCATTTTATAATGTAGCACATTCTGCATACTGTTTGGAAAAGTTACAATATGAAAAACTTATTGTTAATAGAACATCTCAAATTTTGTCTGGCATTCAGTGCTCATTACACTGTTGCGTAATATTTCATTCATTACAGACAAATTCAATTTCCAAAATTTTCTAAATAATATAAAAATATATTCAATAATAAATCCCTTGTTCTTTTAAGAAGTACAAACCAACATACCATTTAGCAGAAATAAAGCAGTTATATGACATCTGAACACTCACATTACATTCTCTCACCCAAACCACTCTTAAATTACCAGAACTTCTGAGTTTAAGTGCAAGTTGGTAGAGCCTGAATTTATATATTGTTCTTTTGCATTGGCATGTAAGGTTCACTGTTCTTGTTCAAAAAACTAAAAATAAAGTATCTTGTTCTGAATCAAAAAACTGGGGAAAATGACAGGGGGAAACATTTTTTTTAAGGTATTGTAATCATTGTGAGAAATAAATTCGTTTTTTTTTTTTTTTTGTCACATATAGAATTTTTTCAGTATACTTCAAGCTACTTTGAGGAATACCACATTAATACCATAATACTTTTTGCTACTTTTATTGTAAGAACATCCTGTTAGGTTGAGAAAGAGATAATGGTGCAAGCAGGACGCAAGCTGATGACTTGCGACATCACACACTGTCTCACTTTTCAATGTTCTCTATCACCTTCTGTCTTTCTGTCAGTGGTAGAGGTGTAAGTTCATCTGTTTTCATTTCTGTGTGTTTTGAAATTTGTGTGTGTGTCTTATAAACTGTGCCACCTACTAATGAATACATAGTGGCTGTCAGAAGCTGACCCAGAAAAGCCTGGGACTATAGAGGGATAATGAATTAGAAATGTATCTGAAATCAATTTTCCTGGCAAATTTAAGTCAGCATTAATCATTAAAAAAAAGAAAAGAAAACTTTTCTCTTTAGTTAGCAGGCTGTTAAAATTAGTGCTACTTAGAACTGAATAGCTGTTGGAATTGCCAAAGTTTGTAAAGTTCTTTGCATCTGTGAAATATTCGGTAACAGTTTAATTTAAGGACCAATTCTCACAATTAACTAGTTGCTTATTAGCATGGATATTAATAACATATTGGCTTTTTGTTAGTACTTATAAAGCACATATTAATGCCATATTCTGCATGGCCATATTTTAGATTCCTTAATCCTACCCCATTAAGTCAGCATTAATCATTTAAAAAAAGAAAAGAAAACTTTTCTCTTTAGTTAGCAGGCTGTTAAAATGAGTGCTACTTAGAACTGAATAGCTGTTGGAATTGCCAAAGTTTGTAAAGTTCTTTGCATCTGTGAAATATTCGGTAACAGTTTAATTTAAGGACCAATTCTCACAATTAACTAGTTGCTTATTAGCATGGATATTAATAGCATATTGGCTTTTTGTTAGTACTTATAAAGCACATATTAATGCCATATTCTGCATGGCCATATTTTAGATTCCTTAATCCTACCCCATACTTAAACTTAAATGGTAACACTTAAGTTTAGGGACCAATTTGCACTATTTACTAGTTGCTTATTAGCATGCATCTTACTAGCATATTGGCTGTTTATTAGTACTTATAATGCACATATTCTCAATGACCATATTTTAGATCCCTTAATCGTACCCAATATTTAGATGCCTTAATCGTACCCAATACCTAAACTTAACAACTACCTTAACTATTAATAAGCAGCAAATTAGGAGTTTATTGAGGCAAAAGTCTCAGTGTAATAGTTGTAATAGTAACAAGTAATAGTTAGTTAAAAGTGAGAATTGGTCCCAAAACTAAAGTGTGATCAAATATTAAATCTGTATGGAGTACAGATCTGTCCAAATTTTCAACAAATTGGTTTCTCTAGATTATTGGGGGTTTGTATGAGGGACAAAATGTCTTATTAATATAGCATATTGGAAGAAAGAGCATGTATTATATAAACATTTAAAGCTTTACTATTTGAGTTTACATTTTAGTTTTAAGCCACCTCTACCACCATTCACAATACTGTCTCAAGTATACTTACAGACAAACAGATACCACCTTTTGATGTGATGAAAACGTATTATTTGTGAAAAATAATTATATTTTTCTTTTTTAAGAATATCACACATGGACAGGATTTTCAATAACACTTTTATATAGTTTTCAACATACATTTGCCATTGTCTGGAATTTCTGTAGAGATTTATGCGTTCAGTTTACAGTCTGAGATTTCCTGATGAGTGTGTAACTGTTGTCCCTTCTGGCCTTTATCTGCAGTACAGATCTACTATGACCATGGAGAATGAACATATTAATTTGAGGATGTCTTGAAGGTGGTTAGCTTTTGGGGTTATCTTTTTTATGACTTCACATTAAGAAACTATAAAGAACCTATGAACATTTACACTTTCATAATAGACATCCATATGCAATTAAACCTAGAATAATTGTTGACAAAATGCTCATGTCCATGCAATTTGTCTACCCCTATTTGACATTGTGTTATCATGAAATTTAAAGATGAGCATATGCATGTAAACTTAAAACTGAATATATTATATGCCAGTTTTTTATGATTGTCACATTAAGCTTTTTCCTGTTTAGATGATGATGATAATGATTTTATCTTGTGTCTCAGCTGATGACAAAACACCCTTCAAAACGTCTGGGCTGCAGCCTAGAGGAGGAGAGAGATATTCGGGAACATGCTTTCTTCCGTCGGATTGACTGGGAACGTCTGGAAAATAGAGAAATACAGCCTCCATTCAAACCCAAAGTGGTAAGAAAATCCATGCAGGTCTATTCGTGTGTATTTATCTTATACTGATGAAAAAGCTAAGAATGCTCTTCGACTGAAAGTTTTTATGGGGAAGTGGCCCTGAAAAGGCATGTATAAAAGTATTTATGGTGATTCAGATTAAGATACTAAGATACAGGAGAGTAAATGTTGTTGTATTTATTTTTGCCAGAAATTCACTTTTAAAAAATGATGACAGTGCTTCAGTTATTATAGGATGGAATATTAGCGCCTGTATATTTTACTTATATCTGTGATATCATGATATAAAGTTATATGATGTTAATATAGCAGTCTACTTGAACTACCAAAACCATTTTTATTTAAGAATGTACTGATAATGATAATACAGGCAATACAATATGTGCCCTGTCAATAAAATAGTAACTCATAGTCTTTACTTCCAAAATGATAAAAGTAACAATAACATAACAATCATGACAGTATTTTTACAGTAAAATTACAGTAATATCACTGTATATGGTAAAGTAACTTTATTAAGTATATAAAGTTAACCAAATAACAATTTTTATGTAAAAATCACACAAAAAAAATACACTGCCAGCACAAATGATGACCTCTCTGACACTAATGTGTAATCATCTGCATGTCCTGATGAATGCTTGTTATTGCTAAGTGTAATTTCTGTGCCTTCTGATATCTGTTCTAATAATTCTAGTTTTCACTGTTTTTTGGTGAAACGTGTTATGAATTGGTAAGTATATAAAGTTAACCAAATAACAATTTTTATGTAAAAATCACACAAAAAAAAATACACTGCCAGCACAAATGATGACCTCTCTGACACTAATGTGTAATCATCTGCATGTCCTGATGAATGCTTGTTATTGCTAAGTGTAATTTCTGTGCCTTCTGATATCTGTTCTAATAATTCTAGTTTTCACTGTTTTTTGGTGAAACGTGTTATGAATTGGTATTGCTTTTCTGAGACAGCGCCTGTGGAGGAAGTGAGAATATTTTGCCAAGATACTAAAAGGATAGAGATAGAGCCATTTGTCATATTAAATAGCTTAGATTGTCCTTGGTATGGTTGTGTGTGTGTGTGTGTGTGTGTGTGTTGTATGAGTGGGAGAGAGAGCGAGAGAGGGATGAGCTGCAAAAGCAGTCTGCATACATATATATGACTTCTAAAGTGGGTCATACTGTAGTTGTTTCCCCTTCGCAAGCACACATGCTCTCCCACACATATATCATTGAATAGGGCATTATGTCACATCACTGGGGACAAAACAGAAAAGAAGAGAGGGGTTAGTTTGTCTTGAGTATTTGTGTGTTTCTTATGATGTCCTATTTGTTTAGTGTGAGTGTGTTATGAACATCACCTGTCAGTTTTAATATTTTTGTTTGTTTGTTTGTTTCAACAATTGTGTGATGTCCCCTGAGGATATCCTGAAGCTGAACTGCAGCTTCCTCTCATGGTCAAAACTAGGCCAGATACAGACCCAGGCCAGTCCCTTTCACACTAATGGTGGGGGCTAAACAGGCTTAATTCAGCACAGCTACCATTTTAAACATTTAGCCAATCATTAGTTCCACTGCTGACGTAGGAAGTGCCCTACATGGACCTCTGTGTCTGAAAAATGGCTTTTTATTGTCTCCGTGTTTGTGTGTGATGATGACAGTTGCAACTTTAATTGAACTGCATGCTTGTTAGAACACAACTGTTCCCTCTCAGTTTCTCATCATTCACATATGATGGGAAAATCTGCCTCATAAGAGAGCATGACACAAGCATTTACTTTTGACCATTTCTCTCAGTGCTTGAGTCACCATTCATCTCTCCTTTCAAATATCATACAATGAGAAGGGGGGAGGGAAATCTTCTATTTTAAGGCACATCTTGAGCTGCATGTCTTATGGAATCTGGCAGCTTTACAAAAGGAAACACCATATTCTTTCTTTCTTGCTTTCTTGTAACTGTTTTTGTTTGTGTGCGTTAAATTTGGGAAGTCAGGTGATTAAATATATTACTTAATTACATGATATGCCAATTAATTGATAAGTTTAATTGAAATTAGATCAGTCTACTCTATTTTTTAGTTGTTGTTCTATGTGCACATGCATGAAATGGTTGCTGTGTCACTTTTCGCTGTTCTTAAATTGCTTCGATGGAAGGAAAATTCCTTTACGTACAAGGCCATAATTAAATGTGTTAACTTGGTTAACACGTATAAATTGACAGCCTTCTTTTAAACACTGAGTTAAGTCATTACAGGAAATGTTGTTTTTGTATTAAAACAATTTAATGAAAACCCTAACAAGAAGGGTCTGAATCCTGCACACCGTATAACCCACACATGTATATATCATTGATAAGGAGCTTTGAATCATTTATTCGTCATAATAATAGGGTTATTATAAATGAGCTTCTGGTGCTTTTTCATACACATGGTATGGAGGTTAAAGAAAGGTATTAATGTGCCGTGGATTCGTGAGATGTTATGATAGGTTTCATGTTTCAAGTGGTTTTTTTTTTTATGTTGTTGCATATAAAATGGTTTTATTTCACAGTAAACAGATACACACTTTTACCCATATATTACCCAAATTACAGAATAATAAAGGTATTACCTCGTTATCCCTTTAATCCACCAAGTGTTTTTAGAATATCCTCTTTTTTGCCATAGTAGAAAATATCCTGGGAACATGAGAATATTTTGTGCGTGTGTGTGTGTATCTGTTTTGTTTTGGTAATGAGGGATACTATGAGAGGGAGAAATATTTAAGTGTTCAAAGCTCTAATTATGTTGTTCTTAAACTCATTGTCTGCATATAAGTAAATACTGAATAGTAAATGTTAATCTCTGCTATACCTGCCGAATTACCTTTACATCATTATGTTTGGATTTATCATAATTGATTGTAAAATGTAACACCGTTATGCCATTTTCTCCTCTTGCTGCTTCAACATTTTGGTTATACTTAATGATACATGCTATTTAAACAGTATAAGAACCTTTTAATGCCAATGGTGAAATTTCTGTGACATTAGGGCAAATTTACAACTGAGGGAAAAGAATGAAAGTGAGTTTGCATTAATTGTTAAAGGGGTAGTTCACCCAAAAATGAAAATTCTATCATTTTTTACTCACCCTCAAGTTGTTCTGAACCTGTATGAGTTTCTTTCTTCTGTTGAACACAAAAGAAGGTATGTTGAAGAATGTTGGCAAGCAAACAGTTGGTAGCCATTGACTTCCACTGTATTTTTTCCCATACTATGGAGGTCAGTGGCTACCAGCTACTGTTTGGTTACCAGCATGAGTAAATGGTGAGTAAATGATGACAGAATTTTCATTTTGGGGGGAACTCTCCCTTTACCATAAAACTGAGGTTGAATTATTAGCTGGTTTAAATGTTTTAGTAACTTTCATAGTCCAATTTTATGATTATTGTTCCTTTTAAATGTGTAATTTTGTATTAACCACATCATTACACAGTCAGCTAATATAATGCTATAATTCAGGTAGATATTTGTGTAATTGTTGTTATCATTGGTGTGTACTGTTGTAAACACTGTAACATGACATGGAAATGACCTTGTAGTTTGCATAATGAAATAGTTTACAAATGTGCTTTCGCCATTCGATTTTCCAACTGTACTTTGTCAAAACACCTTTGCTTTTGGCTGTTATGTGTGACCTAAACGGATTCCATGGTTTTAAAATGTGAGCTGATTGGCTGCTGTCATCCTACTATGGTCTGAAAACTTGCATTTGCTTGCATGTTTTGGTATGAAAATCCACTTGAAAATATGTGTGTATTTATGAAGAATGTTTTGTTATCAATGGAATATAAAATTGAGATTATACGCTTATTACAGCATGGAGTATGAACAAGGCAGATGCGTTTGAAATATTTTTCTCCTTTCACTTATTTAATAACTCTGAATTTCAATTATTTTAATGTCTTGATATTGTAGTTTGTGATTCTGTATGTTCTTCCCATCTTTTTCTGCTGTTAGAAGTAATGCAAAGTATGTAGTAAATTTCAGAATTAGATAAAAATCACACATGCGATAATCGGCTTGGTTAGATTTTAGATCACAGGTGTCATTTTTCTTCTAGCACTAACATACTTGCCAGTTTAATGTTTTTAAACAGCAAATATATGGAAATGTGGCACCATGCCTGTAGTTTAGATTAGCTCACTTCTGTCTTCTCTTTTTTTCTATGATTTATTGATGCTGATCCTGCCGTAAAATCCCTTCAGTGCTAAAAACACCTTTGTTGAAATTGTATGCAAACTCCCATCTTTCTTTTCTTGGGTCTTTCCAAAAACCTGCTTTGTGTCAGTGCCATGCTGAACCCAGCAGGACCAGCGTTGCACTAACTGCGCAGCCACACCGATGTTTGCCAGTATTGAATCCAGTATTTTGTGCACTAGTCTCATGTAGCCATACTGTTAACTGAATGCTGTTACTGCTCTTGAGATCGCAGTAGAGCATCTTTTGCTCTGTGTATCTGCCATTCAATCATGTGCACTACCTTGGCTGTTATAAAGAAAGTTGCATAGCCATTAAAAAAAAAAAAAAAAACAGGTTTAACATGGCATGCTTTGAGTTTCCTCTATTGTATGATGATCCATCTGCCTTACCCAATTATTTATATTCCTGTGCTGCTGAATTAATGATTGAATACATGAACAAATGGATGAATGAACTGCTAATATTATTGCTTGTTTCTTTCCTTAAGTTGTTTAGCTTTCCCTTGAAGGAAAAGTTCACCCAAAAATGGAAATTCTGTCATTTACTCACTCTCATGACGTTCAAAATATGCATGACATTTTTTTTTCTTTTTGTAGAAAACAAAATAAGATATTTTGAAGATCGTTAGTAGCCTGACAGTTTTGGTTACCATTTTATAAAAATTATATATATATATATATTATTGAGATGTTTATCAGGATATATTCTTCCTCAGAAGAAAGAAAGTCATACAGGTTTGGAAAGATATAAGAGTGAGTGAATGACAGAATGGGGTGAACTAATCTTTTAAATGTGCCGTTTCTGCTTCTGTAGTATATTCAAAGTCTATCTATTGTAATCAATTTTAATTAATTCTTTATTATTTTTGATACCCAAATTACAAAAACAAGGTGGAATTACCTTTTCCCAATTAGTCAGCAATTCATGTTTGTTCCGGTACTATTAAGTTTTGTGTTTGTTGAAGAGAAGAGCAAGAACTTTGCTCCTCGTTTTATCATAATATTTTTTCATTACTTTGTGTTCTTAATGTTCAGATTTGTTAGTACATCACTCTGTTGTCCTTTTGCTTTGTGTGACTCAGTCCACCTGTTTTATTTTCATCTGTTGAGTTTTTCATTTAGAGGACAAAATCAACAGAATGCCTTACTTTGCTCTCTTTCTGTCTCTCAAATAGCAAGGTCCAGAATTAAACCCAAAGCACTATCTCTGTTCTTACATACTAATATTGATCCATAACGTATAAATAAACCAAGTAATATGTTGTATTTTGTAGCAGTGTATGTTAGCCCTGCCTTTGTTGTCTTAACAGATTATATGCTTTTTCCATGCAATCTTTGTTGCCATTTATACCTAATGTATGATATTGCAAATAAAGAAGGGAAAATTAAACTCGGTCTGTAGATGTCCCTTCTTGAAGATGAAGTTGACACTGACTGTGGTGATCTGTTATGGTGTCTCATGCACCAGAGCAGGGTGCAGATAAAATTTTAATGCTAAGAGAGTCAAAAGAAGCATAAAATGGTAATTCTGAATATTTTATCCAGAAGCTCAGGACATTGTCAGTCATCTTACCAGAACATTTCCAACGGGAGTTTTTCCCTTGACACATCACAGAAGAATATTTTAATGTAGGCCTACTGTTAACACTCAGTCAAAATTCCACACTGCTATGGATTAAAATTAAAACTGCAAACAAGTTTTGTATGTGTGTCTGCTTATCCACTGTCAGAAGCATCTATGTTTGGGTCTTTTACTTATCGGTAATCCAGTTATTCCTAATAAAGCAGGACACTCATCTCCCCACAGATTTTGCACAGACCATCTAAACCTCAACATCCATAATAAAGTCCCAAGTGGTGCGTCCATGGACCATTTACGTCCGTGTTGCATTCATCCATTTACGCGAAAGAAAACGAGGCTGTGAGGGATACATTCTTTACAATGGCATGCACTGCCTATAAAGGTCCTAGATTCCGTAATTTTCAAAACTTTAAAACAGAACAGTTGTCATGTTGTTAACAACAGTACAATCCACTAAACGCTTTGTAGTTCAATCCCTTGCAGACTCGTTTTCATTCTTGACTAAAGTATAAACTGAAGGTTTCAGATTTACCCGACCTTAAACATCCATCTCATAAAAAAATTATGTCGGTTAAATTTGTTGTTTTATATGTCGGTCTGACAACCCCGTAAAATGGAACTTGGCCAGAATGCCACGAAGCGTTCCAAACTTTATGGCTTTAGTCAGCCTCTGCAACGATAACACATTACCCCAAATACAACATCCATAACAGTAGTGACACAGCAAACAATCATCTATCTAAAACCAATAAAACAAGAGCAATGACACAGTAGGCTACGCATACAAACAGTCGTTGTGTCGTTGTCAGTCCGTGACCCGTCAGTGACGTGCGGAGAGAGGGAGAGAGATGTTAGAGCATCACAAACATTAAGCCCAGCATGATGTGAGACGCTTCTCACCCTAAACATGTGTGAAGGGTTTTAGAGGTTCGACTTCAGCAAACCTCTCTGCAATTAGATAAAGGCTGTTGAACATTTGCGTGAGAAGAACTGAAGAACGCGCGCTACAAAGGCACGTCTCAGCGCAGGTATGTGGAACTACTCTGTTGTGTGCGTTGTGTATTATAGCATTGGTTAATAGTGGAGTTCGTGTGCAGATTTAGTGCTGTAACATTTCATAAGACTCGTTCAGATACCACTAAACATCATTGTTATCCACATTTTCTTGTTAAAATTCTCACTGTATCAGAAACTTTTTTTCCATGGATTTTATTTGCTGCATGATTTTGCCAATGCTGTTTTTGTCAATGAACGCAAATGGTGGAGAAGTTGGATTATTGACGTTCTGTGCGATGTCTGAAACAGTGTGTCTCTTGAAGCCATAGTATAAAACATATAACGGGTCCTTGAAGACAAACAACACCTTGTCGAGCAGCCAGACTAATAAATACAACAAATAAACGTTAAATAGTTTACTGTCAATACAGGGAGAATTTGATTATTTAATTTTATTACTTAAAATATATTTTTTAATTAAAATAAGTAGTCTATATGTATGAAAAATATACGCACAGTACACTGAAGAGAGAATTAATGATGGCTGCCACAGCTCACAGTGAATGCTGTCGTTGAAAGCGGGTTCACAGCTTCAGTACCAAGGACAGTTTCTCTCTCTCTCTGGGAGCCTCTGAAGTGGGCTAATAGTTTGCTGTCATTTCGAATTTCGCTGCGTGGATTTTCCCCTCTCAGTTTTACGCTCCAATGTTATATATATATATACCGCAACATGCTGTCTCATATGATTATTCGTTACTCTAGCATTTTTAGTGTAGCCTACAATATCCGTAGCGTGTTTTGTATCGTATAGCCAGAGCTGTATGGGGCGACAATTTACCAGTAACCTGTTTATCTAACGTACCTCCACTGATTGTAATAAGAGGCTATACTCTTGTTCTGTCAAGTTTACTTTTGTAGCTTTGTTGTGGTGCATTTTGTATGTACACTGTATATGCATTTATTGTTTATATATCAAAATTACATACAATTTTATATTCAGTGTATGTATATAAATGTTTACATAATTTGTAGAGCACATCTGTTTGTCACCAGATATGTCTGCTTATCCGCCATATTTATGACTATATGGCAGCAAGAACACATGAATAGAAATACCAAGGAAAAAAAAGACAGAGAAAAAAATTGAATTTATACCAGGTGTCAGAAAACAAACACAGGCGTTGCCAAATTTAACATTCACAGACATACATATGAGCAATATCATATCCCAGGCCCTGTCCCAAATGGTACCCTAAACTATTGCGTTCTTCCTCTAAATCCACACTTTTGTGACATAACGCCGCTTTTACTGTCAGGTAGAAGTTTGCTGAGGAGTTCACTTCAGTGCAGGCTCAGCAGATGTGCACATCGAGGGTGCATAGTAAAAGCTGATGAACTGGACACCCTATATGGTCTCGTGGACTAAACAGACACATGAATGTGGTGGCCATTGTAAGTCCGCAAGGCCAGAAGTGCACATGAAGTGTGCCATTTAGGATAGGGCCCGGTTGTGTAATATGGCTAGAGGGAATGCAGCAGCGTCACTTTCCCAGTGTTTTAATAGCATTCAAGCTGATTATTAACAGTGGGTCCAAACTGCCATACTTACAGCAACAGATGCAAAGCATCCAATACGTATATCAAAAATATGATTTACACACTAAATCCCAGCACAATGTGAATTTTAATTGCTCACTGCTATTTGTTGCCACCTGGCGCTTTCTGCTCATCATTTGCATAGTTTAGGGACCGCTCTCCGGTGTTTCTGAAGTGGAGGGACACGCCGTGTTTCAGGACGAGCTTGTCCGGATTCTCACCAGGGCCGTGAGCTATCTAGGTCTGGAGTGGGAATCCCCCGATGAACCAGCTAAAAGCAAACTGGATTCATGGTTCCTTCACACGGGCCGCCGAGCTGCCTCTCCAAGGACGCGAGCCCCGTTTTTCCCCGACCTGCACGACGAGGTCGATAAGGCGTGGGCTGCACCCCAGTCGGCTCGCACCGACGCCCGTCGAGGAATCCATCGCAGTGCACCTCTGTCCCTCGTCTGCCTCTCTGAAGGCGGGTGCTTTGCTGCCGTCGAGGCCCTGCCATCTGACCGCTCACATCACAGACAAGGCATACACCGATCTCAGCGCTTCACACAATGGCGGTGCTCCAAGTTTTTCAGGCACAGCTCCTGAAATCCCTCGATGAGGGTGGAGCGGATCCCGAGGCCTTTAAGGATCTTCGCGCGGTGACGGGTTTCGCACTAAAGGCCACGAAGAAGACAGCTCAGGCGATTAGGCGAAGCATGGGCTACATGGTGGTGCTCCACCGTCATCTGTGGCTGTGAGCGTTCACGGAGCTGAAAGACGCGGACAGGAAGACGCTACTCAGCGCTTCTTTATCTCCCTCCGGTCTCTTTGGAGACACTGTGGAGGCTATCGCGGAGCGCTTCTCTGAAGCACAGAAATGCTCCAAAGCAATGAGCCACTTCCTGCCGCGCCGGGCTGCAGCACAGCCCCCAGCACAGAGTAGATCGTCGTCCGCTTCCAACCGGCCATCGAAGCGGGCTTCTGCTTCATCGGTGCCGGATCCGGAGCCTGCTGCTCGCACCAAAACTCTGTGGAAGAGGGCACCAAAGGCGCGACACAGCTTCAAGAAACCGCCCAAGGGGCGCTCCTTTGTCGGAGCAAAAGCCTCGTTCCTGACGGGAGAGTACGGAGGAGGAGTTCGCCAAGCAGTGGGCCCGCCGTGAAGCGTCTGAAACGTTCTCACAAAGTCCCCTTGGCGGTTGCAGTCGGCTGCGAGAATGTTTATGTTGTGACTGTTCAGAATGCAATAAAATCTGTTACACCCTCACAAAAAGATAATTTTTCTTCTCTTCCAGTGATAGCAGCTTCTCACACTCGGCGCTCGGCCAGGGAGCCGGTAATAAAGTCGGGCTCGCAGCTCCTCTGGGTAACCCGCGATGCTCACGCCCATGTATTAAGTATCAGACCTCCGCCGCCGCGGCTTGCTCTCGACACTTCGCACATACACACGTCTGTGTCACTCAAACATTCAGGGGAGGGCTCGCGCTTCCCGTTAATAGGCAATGCACGACCTAAGCTACCATACAGCGCTCCCATTTGTCCCATGTGTTTTCTGAACGCATCCCCGGCATACAGCGGCGTTGCTCAGAATACAGAGGGTGAGGTGCTCCGCCCGTTGTGCCATTTTGCGAACGCATGGCGGTCCATCCCATGGCATTTCGGATTGGGTGCGGAACGTTATAGAGAACGGCTACACGCTTCAGTTTCGGCGCAGACCACCCCGGTTCAAGGGCGTGGTCATGTCGACAGTACCGGCATGCAACAAGTCGGTGCTGAGGTAAGAGATTCTCAACCTCCTCGCAAAACGCGCGATAGAAGTCGTCCCGCCGAGCGAGAGAGCGGGTTCTACAGCCGCTACTTTGTCATTCCAAAGAACGTTGGCGGTCTCTGTCCAATCCTAGACCTGAGACCCATCAACCTTGCAAACGCGCTTTCAAAATGACAACGCTGAAACGGATCCTTGCGCAGATTTTGCCTGATGATTGGTTTATTTCAGTGGACCTGATGGACGCATATTTTCATATCCAGATCACCCCTCGACACAGGCGCTTTCTGAGATTTGCATTCGAAGGCAAAGTATATCAGTTCACGGTGATGCCGTTCGGGCTAGCGCTGGCGCCGCGCACGTTTACGAAATGTGTGGATGCAGCGCTTTCCCCTCTGAGAGCGAGCGGAATACGCATCTTGAATTATTTGTACGATTGGCTGGTTTTGGCCCATTCGGTTCAACAGCTGAAACCGTGGCGAAACCCCGACCTGTACCACACATCATGCAGCGGAAAGTGGTCACGACGGAAGCGTCAACGACAGGTTGGGGGGCTTATTGCAATGGCGTAGCGGCATCGGGCTACTGGACGGAGTCTGAGAAAAAGTGGCACATAAATTGCCTCGAACTGAGAGCGGTCTTTTTGGCTCTTCTGAGTTTCATCACACAAGTCCGGGAGCATCACGTGTTGATTCGCACAGACAACATGTCGGTGATGTCGAACATAAACCGCCAGGGCGGTGTACACTCGAGAGCCCTTTACGAACAGGCAGCATGCCTTTTACTGTGGGCCGATCGTCATCTGCTCTCCATTCGGGCAGCGCATGTCCCGGGCTGCCTGAACAGCCTGCTATCGAAGGACGGGATTCCTCAAGGAGAGGACTGAACAGGACAGTGAGACTGATCTGGGAATGGTTCGGGAAGGCAGAGGTGGATTTATTTGTGACAGAGGAGTACACGCATTGTCCTCTGTTCTTCTCTCTGTCACGCTCACCCCTGGGCAGGGAGCACTCACGATGCCGTGGCTGAAGGCCCACCTGTATGCATTTCCCCGTTGAAGATTCTGTCACAGGTGCTGCACAAAATCAGAGAGGAGAGAGCATCGGTGTTATGAGTACTGGCCGAACAGGCCTTGGTTTCCCAATCTGCTGGAGATATTAATGGCTCCCCCGTGGCTGATTCCGCTGAGACGGGACCTCCTATCTCAGGCGGGCGGCTCGATATGGCACCCCAATGGTGCAATGTTGAAAACTTCATGTGTGGATGGTGTGCGGGAACTGGTAAACTCTGACTCATTTTCTCGCCGCGTGATGGACACGATTCTACGAGTCGCCTGCATGCTCTTAAATGGGCAGTGTTTGTTAAATGGTGTGAATCGAATGGTCGTGACCCGGAGAGCTGTCCTGTGTCTGACATTCTGGATTTTTTGCAACAGCGGCTGGACAGCGGCAGTATGCCTTCCACTCTTAAGGTTTATGTTGCAGCTATCTCAGCATTTCACGCCACTATCGACGGGCGCTCGGTGGGTAGACACGATCTGGTGATCAGATTTTTGAGAGGTGTGAGATGGCTAAGACCCTCTCGTCCTCCCACTGTGCCATCCTGGGATCTTGCTCTGGTGCTGAGGGTGCTGGCCCTTTTGCTCTTCGAGCCGCTTCTGTCTGTTGGATTGAGAGAGTTATCGCATAAAACCGCACTGTTGCTCGCCCTTGCGCCCTCAAGTGCGTGGGGGGATTTACAAACATTCTCTGTAAATGCTGACTGCATGCAGTTTGGACCAGGTGATTGTAACATTACGCTGAAGCCAAGATTGGGCTACGTGCCTAAATCATTTTCGACACCATTCAGAGCGCAAGTGGTGATGCTTTCTGCTTTCACTCCAGAGTCAGCGACCTCATCGGATGCCGCCCCTCATCAGGTGCTATATCTGGTGCAGGCTCTGCGAGTTTAGTTTACTTTGACCGCACGGCTCAGTTTCGGCAATCTGAGAAGCTGTTCGCGTGCTTTGGAGGCGGCACCAAGAGGCAGCCGGTCTCCAAACAACGACTATCACATTGGGTGGTAGATGCCATTGCCTTGGCCTATTCTAGCCAGGGTATGGAATGTCCTATTTGTGTCAGAGCCCATTCGACGAGGGCAATTGCCCCATTCAACTAAGGGCGTTTTTATCAAAGACATTTGTATGACGGCTGGATGGTCTTCGCAGAATACCTTCGCCAGATTCTACAATTTGGACGTGTGGTCATTAGCTGAGCTTTTTTCTTCGCTGTTCCCACGGCGTTGTTCTATACAGTCCCCAAAAGCGTCAGCTTCTGACGCCATGTCGAGAGACCATTCTCGAGAGGGAACGTCTCTCGGTTACTGTCGTAACCTCAGTTCCCTGGTAGACGGGAACGAGACATGGCATAGGCTGCCGTGTTCACTACTCAGGTCTGCTGTGCTGTTGATTCAGTCGGAAGATTCTGAGCTTATGCCGCCAAGACGGCGCATTATATAGCGGCGGGGGCCCCGCCCCTATTCGCCGTCTTGGCTGGCATTGGCCAGTGAGAGTTGCAACTTCACTGGTGCTGTGCAATAAGATTTCAGGTAGGTTTAGGAAGGAAGGGAGTCCCCAAAAGCGTCAGCTTCCGATGCCATGTCTCGTTCCCGTCTCTCAGGGAACCGAGGTTACGACAGTAACCGGAGACGTTTTATGTTTTGGAAACTTCAGTTCAGTTTTTCAATACAAGTTTGTTTGTATAACATTTTTACACAGATACAAAACAGCTACACAGAAAATGCACAGTTACAGTCAGGACGTTTTTTGTTACTGGTCACTCAGAGATGAGTATGTCAAAGTAACTTCCATATGGCAGTAAAGTACATCTATAACATTTAGATAATACAGGTTATATGGTTAGTAAACATCATGTATTTAATTAAGCAGACATAATGAACATATTAGACAATGATTGCAGCTTGTGGTCATAATGGTCACAAGATAACACTTTACAAAGATTCCATTAACTAACAATGAGCAACACATTTTATAATGTAGCCTGTAGCTCTACTACAGGTTACATTATATAAAAATTAATAAATAGCCTCTTTGTTAACGATCTGTTCATCACATACTCTGTGACTTTCTTACTTCTTGTTGAGTTTTTTTTTTTTCTTTGCTTGTGACCATCGAACTAATTAAAATTTGGTCGACTAAGCCTCTTCTCATTAACTAGGGCTGCCCTTAACTCTTTTAAGGGGCAGCCCTAAAGAAAAGTATTAAGATCAGATGGCACGACCTATAAAAAAAAAATGTGTGTTATGCTGGGTATGAAAGTGAGACAAGATGGATCCAAATAAAAGCAGACTTTATTAACAAGATGGAGAAACAAACATGAGTAATTCACAGAACAATGAGCAACACATTTTTTTTTTTTACAATATTTATTCATCCTTGTTTACATTAGTTACTAAAAATTCCAAGAGTGCTGAGATTTCATCAATATCAGCACTATGACTTTTGTAGCACTCTGCTTCTCTCTGTGAGTTCTAGACAAGCTGTCAGTCTGTGTGTCAGAGGTTTAGGATTTTTCAGTGACTTTAGTGCAGGTTATGGTAACAACAAGTGAGTGTCTGTATAAGTTTATTTTAAGGTGTCCTTGTTACACGTTACATGTACTTACTATTATAATAGCAATACATTTTACATGCAAGTAACCCTAAGCTAACCCTAAGCTAAACCTTAATCACAATTCGAGTCATGGGTCGTGGACCTTTCCCGATCATGTCCCCCCTCTCTCTCTCCCACTTCCCTATTCTAATACAAAGGAAAAAATGCCAAAAATAAATCAAGATTAATTCACGACCAAAATTATTCAAACTTACAACCTTACAATGATTGCTCAGCAGAGAAGCAATGTATCAAAGGTAATTTATTTATTTATTTATTTATTTGTTTATGTGTGTGTGTGTGTGTGTGTGTGTGTGTGTGTTTTACAGACATTTTAGGTAAACATCCATGCTTTTGTCGGTTTTTGTTTTAGGCTAAAAAAAAATTGTATATCACACATTTTCAGGAATACAGTATCTGATAGTAATATGTTAATATAATATGGAACACAAGCAGGACAGAGACTATCTCTTGTCTAATGTCTTAATGTCTTCTCCTGTTCCAAAGTAACAGACACTTGTAAAAGGGCAGAACTGCAAATTTTATCTTCTACATGTGCAAGACTTTAAGGTTATATTTGATATTGCGCTGCCAGAGAATCATGTACCTCTCTCTCATTCGGCATGAATCCAAATGTTTCCATGGTTGCAATGTAACTTTTAATTGCTATTATTTATTTTGTAAGCAAAGCTTTGTACCAAACATCTTTCATAATATTCACCTAAATCAGCATTCTCATACAAAAAAATAAATAAATAAATGGTTACACTAACATATGTGGTACTTGGCCAGGGGCGGTTGTCAAATTGACTAGCACAGCTCTTCTACAGGCTACATTATATGAAAATGAATAAATAGCCTATTTGTTAATGATCTGTCCATCACATACTCTTTGACTTTGTTACTTCCTGCTGAGTGTTATTTATTTATTTATTTATTTAATTTTTTTTATTTTGCTTGTGACCAACCAACTAATTAAAATTTGGTTTACTAAGCCTCTTCTCATCAACTAGGTCTGCCCCTTAACTATTTTAAGGGGCAGCCCTAAAGAAAATATTAAGATCAGGTGACACGACCTATAAAAACAACTTGCATTTGTTCGTGTTATGCTGGGTATGAAAGCGAGACGAGAAGGATCCAAATGCAAGCAGACTTTAATAACAAGATGTAGAAACAAACACAGGTAAATCACAGAATGGGAACAAAGACCAGGGGCCTCATTTATCAACAGTGCGTACACACAGATGTGTGCGTAATGAGTGCGTAAGAACAGTTTCACGCAAAGTGTGGGATCTACCAACTTGTACTTATACGTAGAAATGTGTGTAAATATAAGCACACCTCTGAGCATGCTTACGCAGAGAATCTAGTGGTAGAATAGCGACACTACACATAAAAAGCATTTAAGAGTGTCACAGTATGCATTAAGCAATCCACATATGTCCTGTGTTTCCTTTAATTATAAAACACTCAATTTATCATTTGTCTGGTTTTAAACAGACAATTTGCGTAATTGGTGTCAAACCCTATAAAATACAGCTGTGACAAATGTTTGTCTCAGTACAATGGCTTATCTTGCGTTATTGGAAGACTTGGCAAACAATACACTCCGCAGAGAATGCGTTTTCAAAGACCACGCTGAGAGTGAGAGCACAGAATGGCTTCTCAGTCGGTACCGCTTTCTTTGCCATGATTTCGGTGAGGACACATACATTCACGTGATTTATAAAGGGAGGTGTTGTCAACACATATATGGTTCATTGGAGGCGTTTCCAAATGCAAATGAGCATGAACGTGAACGAGCATGTTACTTACGCGCATGTGGGATTTATCAACAATGATTGCTTACTCATGCGTAAGAACTGCGTGCGTACGTTTGATAAATACGCATTTTCTTGTACTTAGGCACATTCTAAATTTCATTCGTAGGATAAAATATAGAACCTTTTCTACACACTGTTGATAAATGAGGGCCCAGGAAACCAAGACATGAGCTTACACAGGGAAACAACGACTGACCCTGAATCAGGCAAACACAGGGTTATATATGCACAGGGTAACATGAGGGTGGAGCTAATGAATTTATATGACAACAAATGAAGGAAAAGTTATGGCAACACACAAGATAGCACAGGGAACTGAAACAGGAAGAAAGCAAAGAACAATAGGAATACAATGCAAAATAAGAGTCCTTAAACACAGAGACCAAGACAAGGAACACAGACAGGGATCATGACATACTGTAGTCCCCCCTCAAAGGAGTGGCTTCCAGACGTTCCAAAACGACAAGTCCAGGAGGGAGGTGGAGTCGAGGTGGAGGAGGTGCCAGGGTGGAGCTGGTGACCAGGGCAGAGCGAGAGACCAAGACAGAGCAGCAGGCCAGGGTAGAGCCGGAGGAGCTGGTGACCAAGGCGAAGCTGGAGACCAGGGGTAGCATGCGGAGCAGGGAGCCAGGGTGGAGATGATGGGACCAAAGGCCCCCACAGTGGAGCAGAAGACCATCAGTGCAGACGGGACCGAAGACCCTCACGGTGGAGCAGAAGACCACCACAGCTGAGTGGACAGGACCGAAGACCTTTAGACGACCACCAGGGTGGAGCTGATGGAACTGGGGACAACCAAGGCTGAGCTGATAGAACTGAGGACCACCAAAGTGGAGTAGACAAAACTGAAGCACCCTTCAGCAGAGCAGACAGAGCAGAGGACCACCATGGCAGAGCTGAAAACCACCACAGTGGATCAGCCATGACAGGGCAGAATGAGAGTTCAGAGACAGCCTCTTTGGCCATGGCAGGACTGACAGAGTGTTCAGAGACAGGTGTGGCTTCCTCAGGAGAATCTGGAGTGGACACTGCCAATTCGGGATGTAAGGGAAACAGGTCAATTTAGCTCAAAGGGAATCATTTATGATTTTATAGGGAATTTGGACAGAATCACTGTTTTACGGCTGATCACTGAGTCGGCCAGCGATTCATTGAACGAGCCGTATAACATAAATTCTGCATAGTTCCTCGATGAGGTTAAAATGTATATTAACTGCACCAGTTCAGCTAGAATCTGGAGGTACTTGCCTTGCCTGTGTACAAAACTTAAAGGTGCCATAGAATGCATTGATACAATATTTTAAATTGTTCTCTGATGTCCCCCGAATGTGTATGTGAAGTTTTATCTCAAAATACCCTCAGATAATTTTTTATAGCTTGTTGAAATTGCAACTTTTAGGGTATGAGCCAAAACGCACTGTTTTTTTGTGTTTGTCCCCTTTAAATGCAAATGAGCTGGTGCTCCCGTCTCCCTTTTCAGAAGAGTGCGGAGCTTCAAGAGCTCATGCTCGCTGTGAGGCAGTCCGGCATAAAATGTTAGCACAAACGTATAGGACTTTTCCGTTTTTTTCGGGACATTTCCTTCGAATATGAAATTTAACCACCGTGTCCTCAGAAGTCTATGGAGACTCCTATGTTCGTTGGTGCATCTCAACACACGGTTTAATGGCTCTTTGGCGCTGACATTGCACCTCCAGCAGCAACAGCAAGAAAACAGTAATGGCGGACTGCTGCTTCTTACTCAGGGCTGTGTATATGCTAATAGGGCAGAGAGCATCACAAATGGGTGGGACTTTCCCCGAGTATGACGTCATAGTAGTGAGAAATCTGGAACTGCTAGTGTGGAGAGACTGTTTATGATTTATTGGGATTATAAAACAATGAGTGGGTGGATTTTTACCATTATAGGCTGGTTGTTTTCACACACTGCGGCCACACAACTGTGTTCAAGCACCTTATAAAAGTGATTTTTGCATTCTATGGCACCTTTAACTCAGAACACAAAACTCTCAACGGAAAAGAAAACAAATTAAAGAAGAAGAATAGAAGTAACGAGACTAGATGGTTTTCTTCCCATCGTGGCTAAGTAGCAGCGGGCGTGCAGGCCGAAGCACGCTGGAACGGCGCTCGACAAATTCACGGGCAAAATCAGTGGCAAAAAGCATGGCTAAAAGCGATGACTAAAAGCATAGCTAAAAGCTATGACTAAAACCATAATTTGATGGTGTCCTGAGTATTTAAACCAGGCTGTTGGACACATCCCAAATGGTGTCTTGACCAATTAGATAATGTCTTTGCTTGGGGTGTTGTATGTTTCTCCTCCCAATACATAAATCACACGTTATCTTATCAGTCACATGGTCTGAATTTTCCCACTCTTGCAGAGTACAATTTGGACATGATTTCTATAACCAGAATATAATATATTTT